>NC_056459.1:2539275-2556775 GCF_018296145.1 Oncorhynchus tshawytscha | reverse complement strand
TTTTTATATGCTGGAATTGTTGCCCATCACGAGAGAGGGTATGACACGAAATTTGGGACCTCTGGCCCTTCGGGAAGTATTTTTAATCATTTTTGAAAATTTCAGAAATCGGTCGAAAAAATGACAGAGTCCCCACTTTTCACAGCCGTGCACCTGGTGATTGAAAATAGGCACCTGGTAACCCAAAAGTTAAAATACGGTTCTAAATGACTTAACGGTGTTCCAGATACCCATGCCCGCTATGGAAGCACCCTACTACGGCCCTCTATCAATGGGGGCCCGCCCTGAGTGATTTATGGAAGGTTTTTAATTTTTTTTTTTCGTGCAACTGGTGATTGAAAACGTGCACCTGGGAACCTAAAATTACATGATTAAAAGTGGTGTTCCAAAAGTCATGCCCGCTATGGGAGCACCCTAATACGGACCTTTTATCCATGGGGGACCCTATACATCCGTGCACCTGGTGATTGAAAACGTGCACCTGGGAACCCTGGGAAAAAATTAAAATATGGTCCTAAATGCATTTAAGGGTCATTCTCATATTAATGCCCGATATGGAAGCACCCTACTACGGCCCTCTCTCTGTCAGGGCCGTCCTGAGTGCTTTATGGACTGTTTAAAATATCACGATGGATACTGATTGTTGTGCAACTGGTGATTGAAAACAACTGGTGATTGAAAATAGGCACCTGGTAACCCAAAATGAAACACATTTTTAATCATTTTAATGCATAATGACACAAATACAAGGGTGAATTTCAAACAAATATACTTTATTTAATCAGTTAATCATGGATTGATTTGTCCCTCAATCAGTGTCCGGGCCCGGCTGGCATTTTTGGGCAAATTATGGTACCGGTAGTGCCGTGCCTGCGTTTCCAGAGAGTGACACATATGGTCAGCCACAGTTCCCGGTCTGTAACCGAACCTTGGTTAAAGTTCAACACTGCGTCAGAATTGTACCGAAGGTCACTTTACTTCCAATGCCAAACTCTGCAAATATTTGCCCCACATACTCACACAGATTACCGTACGGTTGACTGCAGGATGTGAAAAAGAAGAGTTCTGTGTCTGAGGTCATTCCACTCAGATGAGGCCTGATTTGATGGAATCGTTTAAGCCAAGTGTATTCCTCCTGACATATAACGATTCTGCACTCCCCGAAGCTATAGTTTGTTTTGTGGCTCGCAACGCACATCTGATAACCCCCACCTTCCGGGGTTACTTCAGTAAAATCACTATCACTAAACATGGTGACTGGGGATCGTCGAGTGCCATTAAATATGGCCAACTGGCTGGACATGAGAGCTGCAAACCTACGCCTGTCAGAGCAGGTGGTACGGACTTCCAGCCTACTGAGAACTGAAGGAATTGCTTGATTGCTTAGCTCAACAAAGCGTTTTAACACCGCAGCGCTGAGCACCTCGTCCCAGCAGCGTTGGCGGAATTTTGCCCTATGCGTTGCCTGGCTCTGCCGTGAGTCCCTGTCCATCTTCACCAAGCAGAGTAACATCTTTCGAATTCCAACGACCTTAGCTTGCATACCATTTGGTCGGAACTGAATAAGATAATTCAGGAAACCTCGAACATCGGCTCGGTACATTTTTAACGTGGATGGTGCCAAACCACGGTCGTCGCATTGACCATACCACTCAGACACACGTCTGTAGTTATCCAGAAAACACAGTCCTTCATCGGCCTTGCCCTGTGACATAATGCAGAGGAATTCCCGTACTCTGGGTGCGATATACTGGTGCGACTATTGTCAATTCGTTTATACTCGTAATATAGTGTTCATATTGAGTCAAAATTGCATTACTCCAAACCTCAATTCTGGATGGCACGCCGCCGTCTTCATCACTCTCGCTCTCCGTGGAAGTCGCCACGACGCAGCCTTGCTCCCTCGGTTCCGAGCACAGTTCACTACCGACCTGACTGGTTGGCTGCACCGCCGCCGACGCACCTGCCGTCTGCTCACCCTCGTCCACCAGCTCCACGGACAACTCACTTTCAAAACACTGCAAAATCACAGGGTCCTCCAGCCGCGGTTGAACACCGTTGTCAGGCTGCATATACTGCCCTGATTCGGGCTGTTGTGTCTCAGTCAAAAACCGTCTAGATTGAATAGCATTCGTCCATTCCATAGTACCGGACTTAAGTGCATGTACAGACTTGAAATGTCGGTCTAGCCGCACGATATTCTGCTTGGAACAAAGCCCACAGTCGTGTCTTGGTCTGCTGCTCATAGCTTCTCTCTCCTGCCTTCCTCCGTGTCTCTTTGTTTGCTCCACCTAACAACCTAACCCTAAACAAGCTCTAAATCAGGTTTGATGCACTCTGGATGTCCAATTTTTGCTGTGCTGTCTATTTGAGATGAAATTGGAGAAATTGGAGAAAGTCCATATTGCAAATGTACGGTCCCTTACTAGACGTCCGAAAACGTTTCTAGAATTCGCGGTCAGCGTCGGGCCGTGCGGCAGGGCCGGACCTACCGGGAAGCCATCAAACAAACTTTCTCGGATATTCGGTTTCCGTTTTATAAAATAATCACATTTTGGTCATTTTTCCGCTGTCCCGGAAAATACCACAAGAGGGTTTTAAGCAATCATATTGCAATTGTAACAAAACATCACGAATCACGACGGGGCCTTATCCCCAAAACGGAAAATATTTTGAAGCCGAAACTTGGTGAGCGTAGGTTTGGCATAAATGGGCAGTTGGCCCCGAACAAGATGGCGTCTAGGCCTCAACGGTTTTTGAGTTATGGCCATTTCTTTGGGATTAAAGGTGCAAAATGAAAATAGAGAAATAATTTTTCCGCTTCAGGTCAAAGTCAAGGAGCCTCCGGTGTCAATAAAAAAAGAACCAGCCATTTATCTATTGTCATTTAAGAGAAATCGTACAATGACAAATTGGTGATGTTCAAAGATAGGTGTTTTTTTTTAAACAGTTACAGATCCAGTTGCAGGGTGTTCATATGAATATTTTTAAAGTGTGCTGCGGAGCTCTGAGAGATTTCTGAAATTTTCTGAAATAACACACTGTCACGAATCCCGCTTCCTGAGTCTGTTTTTTGCCTGTGTTCTGTCCTGGGGTGTTTTTTCCGGCGTCCTGGAACGCACCCTGTCTGGTTGCCGGGCAATGTAGCCAGTTGGGAGTTCTGATTACCCGCACCTGTATCCCATCAGCTATCTGCACACCTGGTCCTGATCATCATCTCTCCTCTTCATAAGCCCGGACCTGACATCCATTCCTTGCCGGATCGTTAGCCATGAACAGTATGTTGTGCCATAGTATCAGCCTCAAGTTGGATAGAATTTGTTTTGTTGTTTTTTTACGTATTGCTTGCCTTAAACTTACCTCCGTTTGTTCTGTCTTCAGTTACTCACCCGGATCATTCCCGCCTGGTCGTCGGAGGATTCCGCTTCCCCATTGGATCCACCTATTTACTCCCATCAACTCACCACTGCTGCCCGCTACGCCACCTGGATATATCTACCCATTCACATTCACTTGTAAATAAATACTCACCTTCTTCCTTACTCTCCTTGTCCTGGTCTGCTTCTGGTTTCGATTTTGAAGAAACGTGACACACACTCACTAAACCCTCTGTAAATCAGTCAGTTCTTAACGTAAGGACTTAAAACTCAGGATTCTGTAAAAGCATACCCCAATTAAGGATATGTGTTGACTTATAGCTTCCTGTGCCAACCGGAAGTGCCATAATTGGTGTCTCAGGGGCTGTTTCGAGGGGTTAAAAAAGTCTGATCTTTCCAAAACTTCATATGTGTGATTAGGCAAACCCCCATGAACTGTAAATCAGTCATTTTTCACAGAAAATGTCAAAGGAAAACTAAATCTCACACACACACACACATACAGCTTGGAAGGAGGGACATATCGGGGTGCGTAGAGACACACTGCCTGCATTAACCTTGTTAACCTTGTTGGAACTTTTAAAGAACCGTCAGACCTAGAGTTCCGAAACTTTAGAATCCTGTTCTAGACCTCAGGTCGATAGTGCGTGGTGAGTTACGTGGCTCTAGAAGGTTCTCGGACCGAGAAACAGCCTCGTACATTTGCAATGACTTCAATTCATTTTTGCATCACGAAAATGACGACATTTAGAAATGTCCCAGAGTCGCAAGACTAGGTGCATTGCGACCGTCTCGGCCCATATAGACAGACCCCAACGTTTCTGTCCGATAGCTCATTCAAGGACCCCGTAGCAAGTCATGGAAAAAAGTGGATTTTCAGCACCAATTAGGGTTTTGCTCGGGCACCAAATGACCTATCAAGCCGAAACTTGGGATTCGGGGTCGCCTCAGCTAGGCCTACACATGACATCTGAACTGGTCCCGCAGCTGGAATGTAACTACGTGTTTTATGTTTTTATTATGGTTTGAATAGAATGCGTTGTGAATTTTGGGCCATCTCTGTAGTATGTGATAGTTGGCTACTAAACAAGTTGGAAAAAGTGGGTTTGGTGTCAGTTTGTATCAGTTTGGTGTCAGAATGATATCTAATTGACTGATGGATGGTGACTTGCTGGTGACTCTTGTCCATTTGCAATATGTTTAAACAGTGAGGTACCATCACCAAAGTGACATTCTGAAATCAACCCTAACGAGCGATTGAGAGGAACCAGAATCACTGCCCAGCCATCCCGAGTTCATCGGGCCAGTCAATTTCGCATTCCTGCAGGATTTTTATAGCATGACAAATTCGTGATGGTAAATGCCCATTGAACCATATTGCAAATGCACAGTGACTGCAAAAGTGAGAAAACATAAACAAATGGACATAATGAAATCAACACAACGAGCGATGGAGAAGACCCACTATCAATGCCCGGCCATCCTGTGTTCATCAGGCCAGTCAATTTTGCATTTCTGCAGTATTTTTGAGCATGTCAAATTTCTTATGGCATTTGGCCCCAAAAAGAGTGACTTTTGACTTTGACTTTTGACTTCCTATGAAATCATATTGTGAATGGACAAAACATATGCCTTATGCACAAGTAAAAAAAATATATATATATGATAATAAAAGTTGACAAAAGTAAAGTTTGAGCAAAGTATAGTTTGACTTTTGAGCATGCCAAATTCGTGATGGTAAATTCCCATTGAAACATATTGATTTGCAATATGATTCTATAGTAAAAAAAAATATCCCCAAATGGATATGATGAAATCAAACAATGATTAAATCCTGTGTTCATCAAGGTAAGTCCATTTTGCATTTGTATTTTTGCATGTCAAATTTCAGCATTTCTTGACTTGACTTTGACTTCCTATGAAATCATATTGCAAATGGACAAAACATATGCCTTATGCACAAGTTTTAAAAAAATGATGATAATAAAATATGACTAAAGTATGTTGATACAGTTCTTATACATGTGTAATTGACACAAAATTCGAAAGAATTTTGAAAAACGGTCCAGAAAGCACTTTTTTAAGGGTGTGTGAAGTTTTTTATAAAATGTTGCTATTATTGACTTTTGACTTTTGACTTCCTATGAAATCATATTGCAAATGGACAAAACAATATGCCTTATGCGCAAGTTTTTAAAAAAAAATGCAAAAATTATGATAATAAAATTGGACAAAAGTATATTCATACAGTTCTTACACATGTGTAATTGACAAAAAAATCGAAAGAATTTCGAAAAACGGTCCAGAAAGCACTTTTTTAAGGGGTGATAAGTTTTTGAAAAAAAATTCACTTTTTCAAAATTTTGCTTCTGGATGTTGACTTGGTTTGCATTTGCAACAGGCTGAAAATTGTCCACAGTGTTCTAGTATAACAATACATAACAGCCATACCCAAAGGCACAATGCCCACAACACAGGGAAGGTAGGGTAGAGGGTGAGGGTGAGGGGGGGGGGCGTTTTTAAAACCGATACCCAAACCCACACGGGGCCCAAGGGCACACGGGGGGCAGACTGCTGGAAATCACACACGGGCCTGCCGGTGAAATGTCCAGGATGTGAGTTTTTGAGGCAGGACCTCCCACTAGTGTCCACCGGTATGCAACTGGAAGACAACCTCTACTCAGTCTCTAATACCCAGTGGATCACAATACAAGGCAGGTGTACAGATCTTGTTGAACTGTGCATCTGGAAGAGACATGGATGGGCCCGGAACAGCCGTGGTAGATCGGCCTTCCTACGCAGCCTGTCCTGTGGACTGTACCGGATACAACGTGAACACTGGCACCAGACTACATTCCCTGGGTCTCAGTGTACTGAAGACTGAAGGTGTGAGGATGATGGACCCGGATTCGGTCTCACTGAATCTGACACTGCTCCAAGAAAGTATGGGGGAGATGTAATTATCAGTTGAAATGTTATATTGTATTAATTTGGTACTATGGTGATGTGGACCTCTTATCAATAAAGTACAGTGGTTACACTTGACAGTTGCTTGGCTACCCAAGCCCTCACAGTGAGCAAGCATGGCAGCCATTATAGGATCCTGTGGCTTCTGTCAAGCTCTGTGTGATTGATGAAGCTTTCCTTAGGCCCGCTCTATCATGACTCAGTCTGCAGAGCTGTGGGTCTCTGACAATAGGGGCCAAAGCGATATATTAATGACTATACGGACGTCTCTCAGGAAGCAGAACAGAGTGTATAATGGCACATGGGAAATCAGAGTCTTTCTATACACTCAGATATTGTAATACAGCAAAGGACAATGACAGTAGCGACGACTCAGACATTGACTTTGTTAGTGGCAGCACATGCAGAGAGCTGCAGTTCAACCCTGTTACAGCTGAAGATGCCCAATCGCTGTGTACGAGGCTGAAGCTGCAGTGCAAGAAGAGGTCTCTAAGTAATAGTGCGTGTGGTGTGTTAGGGGCTCCTTGTAATAATGTGAAAATAAAAGGTGACGGAAACTGTTTCTTCAGAGCGGTCAGTGAAGCGCTATGTGGTACAGAGGAGTACCATGAACCAATTCGAAATGCTGTGGTGCGCCAGCTCCAGAGCAAACAACATAGGTATAGGACCATCCTGAGAATGTGTTACCGTTCAGTGTCAGAGTACGTTACGAAATCCAAAATGGACTGTCTAGGTAGTTGGGCGACCGAAGTGGAGATTCAAGCTGCAGCAGACATGTTGGGTGTGAGCATATATACATACTATACAAACCGTTGGATTGAATACAGATCTAACGGTTTACAGGTCTCTAGGCAGGGCATATATTTGGAGAATAGTCGGAACCATTATGAGACAGTTGTTTGTGTCAAGAGGCCTCAGACTCAGTCTTGTTATGGGTACTGTAAGGTTTATGAGATTGGGAACAGCGGTATACCGCAAGCCGTTAGGTCTTCAGGCTCCAAATCGTCCGATTCCAACAGCAGTTGGAGAGCAACAAGGTCAAGTGACTACGATGATTGGATGTGTGATGATTATCAAGGACACGGGCAAGAGGACTATACACATAACGAGATACTCCCGGTGCTGACATGGAGAATACCAGAGACCAGGAGGCTGACACTAGTCCCCAGTACCATTCAACCGAAAGTCTTGTGGACTATGACGTCTACGATTCTGAGGGTTCAGACTACGAGATCCACATCCAAGATGTCGACAGTGAAGAAGAGATTGACGACGAAGAGGTGGTGTACTGCGAAGAGGTCTACAGTGAAGAAGTTGACGATGAGATGGTGGACTGTGAAGTAGTGTACGATGTAGAGGTTGTCGATGAGGTGGTGGACCGCGACGAAGTATCCAATGAAGAGGGAAACGAGGTAAAAGTTTGCGGTGACAAGGGTCACGATACGGTTCCAGCTGTGGAGGAGTCAAGAAAGCACCAGCAGATGCACAGCATCCTTCATTGGTCTATACTGAACAGATCATGGCATTCATTCCTAGAATGGCTGGGTGAGCGCTGGTGGGGATCTGTCTCTAAAGAGCAGATTGTCGCATTCATGGATACAGCTACGATTCGCCCAGGGGACATTGTCATCTCAGCACACTTCGGTGACATGCAAGGAGGAGTGTGTTCGATTATGGTGAAGACACAGGATGCAGTCGTGACCTTTACTGTTGTTATTAGTCGAGGCCGGTACATCTGCACTGACATGGTACAAGGTCTATTTTCAACTCCTATTGACATTATGAAAGTTCTGGTCCGTAAACTGGGAGAAGGACACTTGCTACGTAGACCCAGGGGAATGTCTCATAACCCTGAATACTTTGCTATGACACATATAGTGAACGAGATGTGTTACATGCTAAAGGTGATGAAAGGCTCATGTTGGGGAGCTGCATTCCTCAGTTTGGAAATGTCCCCACCGCATGGTGAAGTGATAGAGCTTCTACAAATGAAGACAAACATGTACACCAACCCAGCTGCCGTAATCCATTATATGGATGAGGACAGTCTGGGATACCTGTTTGATATTGTAACTGCCAAGGGAAAGAGATTCAAGGTGGCATTTGATAACTTGGGTTTTACGATTGGGACAGGCACACGCTTCTCAGAGATAACAAGTGTACTGTCCCACATCAGCAGCCTTGAAAGGGTAATATTTGTAAACCGAACAAGGAACCAGATCCTTGAGGATGAAGAACTGTGAGGACACCCAGGTGTCAGATATGCCACACACACTGTGTAGATTAGTAAAGATATAGGTGGATAGCGTATGTGATCACTGTCATATGGCTTGGTTCATGTGCCATTACAAAGCCCTTGTACTGTACTATTCAATGTCCATATCCATGTGTGAATAAAGACAATATTGTTCAGAGAAGGAATATCCAGTCACATTTATTGACATAGTGCATTTCAATACATCCATACCTAAAGCAGGGCATAGTGACAGCATTAATTTTCAAAGAACACAACCTCTATTGCGAACAGAAAGGGAAAAAGGGGTTTGGTATAGTTAGGCCTCCACATCCCGGCACCTAGTCGTCTCCCTCCTCATCATCGGCCATATACTTGAGAGGAAGAGAATAATCGCATTACCAAGATGTCATTAGACACAAGCAAAGTGTAATCACAGTATACACTACCATATCTACCATGGCATCCTCTGCATTGTTCAGCTGGGGAAGAGGAGGTAATGCCGGGTGAGGTTGAGGCTGCTCAGGCTGTGCATGGTTGAGGACCTCTGGGGGCAACAGTGGAAGCTCTTGTTCCAAGACAGGGTTCCTAGGTCCCTCGTCGTCAGAGGATAGTATGTAATCGCTCTCCTGAATGTGTATTAAAGGCATGGGATGTATATCGCATACACATGGCATTTACTTTGTACAACAGTGAATGAAAGGACATGAAACATAGTCAGTCTCAATCAAACCGAGTACATACAGAACGGTTCAGGATAACGGTAGACGCCTGTGGAGTGGAGATGAGGGTCAGAATCAGTACAGTGCAAGTTAAATGACCTAGGTTAGCATGGTCTATGAACAAGTTGTGTATAGCGTATGATATAATCATGTGTGTATCTTACCGGGCTCAGCTGGCTGTTGTCAGTTTCTACACCACTGTCCTCTGACATGATTACAATTCTGAAATGCACAATGGCTTGAGTTAAGGACATAGAGTTCTATATGTGGCTGGTAAATGTGACAGTTGCAGTAGGTGTCACGGTCAACCGACATTCCATGATGGGTTACGGTTAGGCACAGGCATTGTGGCTGTGTAAGCTGTTCAGAGAGCTACATCTCAGCATCATCCTGAGGAGCCACTAGCCACATCCCTAGCAACAACAGTTAGAAACATGAGGCAATTTCCCTGGGGTTATTGACTGTTTTCGGGTTGGGGTATGCTTCCAGTTCACTAGTACTTACCATTGCTGGTTTCAAAAGAACTATGATACCATTTACACACATATAGCGAAATAGCTAGCGGTTTGGACGATGGCCTATGTAAACGGAAGACAATTCGATTCAATCCGTGTCTCTTACCGAAATGAATATGGCAACTGGCCTCTATTGAACAGATCGTGGCTTCCACTGTTAGAATCTCTGGGTGAGAAGTGGTGGGGTTCCGTCTCCGAAGAGCAGCTAATATCATACCTAAATAGAACCGATGTTACTGTTGGAGCTATTGCCATCGCTGCCTACTTTGGTGACATGCCCGGAGGTGTGTGTTCAGGTATGGTGAAGAGCCCTGACAATAGCCTCGTGTCATTTGATATATACATCACCCGAGGCTATTACAAATGCACAGACTTCGTAGACTGGGACAGCAGTGATCCTGCTGGGATGATAGAGGATGTGATTAAAGCAGTCCCAGAAGGTTACTTGATGGCTAGACCGGGAGACATACCGGAAGGGCCGAACAATTCGTCTGGCACACTTGCGGTGGAAGGCATGCGTTACATGAAACAGCAACTAAAGCATGCATGGTGGGGACTTCTAACGGGCAGTTCCCCAGTGTCACATAAGCACATTGAAGTGATACAGGATCTACAAAAAATGGAAGAGGAACACCCCAATCCGGCTGCAGCAATCTGTCATATGGACGACAACGAGATTGGATACCTCTTCGAACTTGTAACCGCTAACGGCAACACATACAGGGTAACATTTGATAAGTATGGGTTTGTGCTTGTAAAAGATGTAGTAGTCAACAATGTGATTGACACAGCATTACACTTCCACAACATGGCACGTTTGCTGGACTATATGAGCAAGGTTGAAAAGGTGACCTTTGTACCAAGACCCTCTCCTACTCTGCAAGAGCTCTGCAGGAGCAGGATGGCGAAAGATGTAGCAGGACCGATCAGGAGACAATGGGAGATGGAAACTCCACCCCATCTCAAACACTTCATGCAGTCTGGTCCATATGCAAAGAGATAGAGGACATGAACATTGAAGTCCTGCATCTCAATGAATATCAGGCAGTATATGTGTGTCATTATACTATACCATTATGTATCCTTGTTTTTACGTGACAGCAATAAAGTGAATCACCAGTCATTTCAGAGCCTTGTTCGTTTTTATTCACATCGATTACAAAGAGAAGTCACATTACCACCACACATGTTCCACCCAGAGATTATGGCTGTATCCAGCCAGGCTCACTGTCTACACCCTGTCACAATGGTTGTTTATTAGCCCTGGGCACACAGCCAAGCCTGTAATGGGTGTGTACCCAACCATATTACAGGGAAATGAGTAAATTTCAAGGTATGTTCTTTGGCTCTTTAAACATTCGGCCTGTCTCAACACCGGGGAAGAAGTATCAAGTCTATTCAAAATGGCTTGGATGGGAAGAAACATTGGCCTTTATTGGACAGAACATGGAGTTAATTAATGATCAGTCAGATATGTGTGTTGGGTTTTATTCATAGGAAACATTACTGCATAACATAGTGCACCTGCACATATCACACCAGTGTTGTTAGTCCATACATGTCACCCCATAGTAAAAGTTATACCAATCTTTTAAGGACATATGATTAGCCAACATAAACTTCAACTGGGTTCTCCTGATCAACACCTCAGTGCTTAACTGTGTGACAGTAGCAAGACTGTCAATGTCTTCTTCCTCACATCCCTCGGCAAGCCTCAGCCCATGGATGAGTTTGGTGTATATGCCCGAGAGTGTTGATCCGTAGATTATGGTGATGGAGAGATGTCCAGTTATTTCACCTATGTTATCAGAGGGGCTCTCTATCAATACTTTGATGTGAGGCTTATGGTGGTCTACAATGGCAATGTTGTCTGCGTACTCGCTCATGGTCTGGTACAGTCCGGTGACATATTTCATCACCTCATATGAGATGACAATGTCCCCCCCATACATGTGTCTAGGAGGGAAAGATGTACAGTCAAGGTCTTGGAAGACTCGGTTGGTTGCCATCTCCTGAGTGACTCTGTGTAGAATTCCAAGGTTGTCAAGGGAGGCTGATCTCAAAAGAGCTAGGACATTTCTGAGAGCATCATAGTCCTTGTCTGCGCTGAGTTCCTGGCACGGTACGCACAAGTAGCTGTCGGCACACTGAGGGAGAGAAAAGGATGAGATTCCACTGGGTCCCCTCGTAACGCTGACAAGGCCTATGGTAGAACACAGGCCGCATGTGAATTGAAACTCCCCTCGGGTAGAGGCGACCAGAACGTCTAAAGCTCCTTTCGCTCTGTCCGAAGCCCAGAGGCTGTTTGACATCATGAAGGCAAAGACATTGATGAGAGCCTGCCTGTTGTCCTCGTCATACACAGATAGGGTTCGATTAAACGGCACCGTGTCCGTGCCAGCTATCTTGATACAGGAGCCACCGTTGATGTCAACATTCCACTCGGATGAAAGCTTAGCCGGATCATTAGTCAGGACCCTTGTCTTGTTGTCATTGAGGACTGTGAACTTGACCGGTATTTTCTCCAAGGTGCCTTGCTTGTATGCGGTAACTGTCATGTTGTCAATTATGAACAGAGTGCTGCAGTCTCCAAAGGGTATGAGTCCATGCAAGTCGATCTTGAACATGGCAGGTTGATGTGCTTCACTGACCTTGTTCATGGTCTGGGTGAACACATACTCCTTCTGACTGAAAGACATCTTTACCCGGGCTTGGGATGATAATGTGTACTATCACCGGTGTTTACTTGATGCATGTATACGGAATCGTATATACGCTGCTTTTCGTGTCAATCTAGGTTGGGGAACTGTTGAGCAGTGGCAATGTTGATGTGATCGAGGCCGCGCCAGGATCACGAGAGCCACCGTTTTCATTGACACACCGCCCTATCCTTCTCTTCTTGTCCTCACCGTAGACACGCTGGATAAGCTTGTGGCCAGGGATATTGTTAGTGAACAGGTCCTTGTAGAAGTTTTTACAACCTGTGCAATGATAGGTAACCTCCCTGCAGTCAGAGAGAGGACGGGTCCTCTTTCCGAGCCTGGCCCGGATTGGGTTGATCCACTTCTTCTCCTTGAAGGTCTCGATCCAGGTTCGCATGACTTTGTCGTCGGCGCAACAGTATGGCATGATGCAAAGAACAGATTCGGGGTACATGACGGGCCCAGAGCTGAAGGCGTCAGGGGTGTGTATCTGCAACACGAGTACGGTCTGATACAGAAGACCTGCCAGGTCAACTAGAGTCCTCTCACACAGCTCGCTTCTCACTATGGAAAGCCTACCAGTGGAGCCCGAGATCCCCGCATCTGTCAGCATGACATTCGGCACCGAAAGCGAGATGGAAGCGTCAGAGCAAGAGTCGTTGTTGCTAAGGGACAGTATGCCTTCCGCGATGGCTTCCGTGAGCCTTTTCCCGAGCGAAGCGCTTAGGTTCCTGTAGACATCACGGGGCTGTAGGGACATGTCCTCTGTGATCACATTGATGCAGACCTCGAGTTTCTCACCGGGCAGACGCGCCACAGTCTCCCTGTTTATCCTTAGGTGCTCCAACTCCCTAGTACCGCAGACCGGTATCATGTGTTCGGGGCAGTTGTTCATTATCGCGTTGAAAGCCATGGTTGCCCTCTTCAACCTCTCTCTGACTGATGAGATGGAGGTGAGCAGGTGCTCTTTGCAATCATCCAGGCTGTGGGAGCCGAGAGCAGAACTGTACATGTAGCGGGGTAAGCAGTAGTCTATAATGCAGTGAGCCAAAAGCTTCCCTGAGCGGTTGACCAAGGTACAGTCTGCATAGTGAGCTATCAGCACCCTGGAGTTGGCGAAACATTTGTTGAAAGGCTGGTAGGGGTGGGAGATGATCTCGGTGTACGAGGAGGACTCCATCGGGGTGCTTTGGGGCTGGTCGCCGTGATGCTCCTCCGAGTTGTCATCTGTGACGCGATTCGATCCGCAATTGTACTCGGTATCACCGTTAGGCACCTTGCTTGATTCGGAACGCTTGGCCTCGCACATGAGCGATCCACCGAACATGGCCGTGATACACCCTGTGCTAGCCTGGAGGTTCAAGGGGTATCTGTAGAAGGCTGCTTCGCAAGGTTTACACTTATGATACTCGGCGCACTCTACGGGCTTAACGGAGAGTCCTGTGATCTGCTGTAGCCACGTCTTCACAGTTTCTAGGTAGGTCGTTTTAACACTGGAGTTGGCTACCTTCAAGCGATCCAGCGTTTGTTGACTAAAGTGCTTGTTCTTTGATGATTTGATGAGACTGCTCCAAGGAAAGAACCCTGCTGCCATCTTGGACGCGATGAGTTGGGACGCTTTGCACGCTAGCAGGTCTCTGAGGATGGCTTGCTTGCGTGAGAACATGTGGTTCATGCAGTATTTCCAGTCCTTGTACAGTGTTCTCACTGTGATGGTGTCGACCGCAGCAGACCCGTAGGTCCGCGCGGGAACCAGTGTCGCAGAGACCGCAGAGAACCCTCCAGCTGTAACGTTATAACATCTTCCACTCTGTAGGAGGTTAGAAAGGAGCTAGCTCGATGCAAGTCTAACCACTGCCCGAGATCGTCCAGGATCGGTTCCCTCTCCAGGTATAAGATTACATCTCCAGCCTTGAGCTGGTGCCAGGGAGAGGTGGAAAAGCAGGATACCATGTCAGTCTCCAGTTTGATACAGTCTCCCCTCATGACGCAGGCTATGAAGGTGTCCGTCACGGCAGAATCACAGGGGGATCGCATACTTTTGAAGGCCGACAGCCCCCTGACCTTTACGTAGATCGAAGACAGATCACCCTTGTCGTCTAGGTTGTGACTGAGGGCCACGTAGGTCTTCTTAGCTACGTGGCAGTAGACCGAGCAACTGTTTTCATACTCCAGCTTCACTCTCCTTTCTTTGACGAAGGGTCCCGTGACGTCAGCAACCTCTTCGGTCCCAGGGACTCTTGCCACAAATACGGGATATCCTTCCTTGGTCAATGTTCTTTTCGGGTCTCTGACTACATGTTGGTGTGTGTTACCTCTGCCTATCACGTACATCCTCTCGAGAGTGTCCTCCACCAAGGCCGTGTGCACGTAGTCCAGAAAGGCAGGCACCTGGGCACCAGCCCTCTTAAACGTGTCACCCACAGCCGTCCGGGCCTTACAGGCAAAGCTCTCGAGGAGTTTACTGTCTGTCTCCCCGGACCGGGGCGTATCTTCTCCGTGCACGTCTACATCAGACACGTCGGTTTCAGGAAGGTCCCCGGGGCCGTATCCAACTGAGACCATGACACTGTCAGTGTCTCCGTAGACAACTGGGCAGCGGTGCTGATAGAAAGTAGACACGCAGTTGTTTACCACGGAAATCTGTTGCCTGCCATGGCCAGATATGAGAGGGCCGCAGGGACGAGGAGCTGTTCCGTAGAAGGAGTTGGCTAGGACTTTACACTCTCCTTCCTGCAGCTTGCAGTAGACCCGCTCGGCCTCGCTGATGTCAGGGTTCTTGAGTTTCCTCTTGAACTCAGCTCGCTGGTTGAGATAGTACTCCACCGAGGAAGAGAATATGCCCGGGGCACGGATAAAGCAGCCTTGGTTCTGGTCGTACTTGAGAATGAGCGATGCATACTCAAACCCCTCAACCTCCCAGTTGTAACACACCCAACCGGATAGATCGTGGGGAAAGTTCACAGGAGGCCAGGGGATGGTGGTCTCAGGCGAGATGTTGAGAGCGCACATGATGGAGGGGTACATACTGGAGAAGTCGAATGACAGCTCCAGACCCATGCCGGGTCCCGAGTAGTGTAGGCCCGTGAGGGGGTCGCACACCGCTCCCCCTTCCACTTGTCACTGTCACCATTGTCAGAGGCGAGATTGGGATCCCAGCGCAGGCGGCTGTTCAACTCCTTACCCAGGGGTCCCGCTTTGACTCTGAGCATATCGAGTGTATACTTGAGCTGAGGGATCTGAACCGAGTGAATGCTCTGCACGAAGCCGCAAAAGTTATCCCCTCTTCCGTGTACCACCACGTCTATATTGAGAGTGGCCCTACATCGATGGAACAGAGCTGATACTGGGTTGAGAACTTTAGCCAGCCTGGCGCACAGCTGAGAGTCGACCAAGTTGTAGACCAGCACGGCAAATAGACTCTTACCTCCGAGTCTGATCATCTCGTCCATTGTAGCGTAACCCACGTCGGCAAGCTTGCTAAGCTTTCTGGTGTCCTTTGGGGCCTTTCTGTGTAGCTTCCTGACCTTGGAGATGACAAAGGGTGCCACGTCGTTCAACTTCATGCTGGTACACGCAAACTTTATGTCTCTGGTCCCCGCCATCCTGTACAGATCTATGATGTTCATACCGCAGCTGTTCATCTTGAAGTGGCCCAGCTTGGCCTTCTCTTTGTTGAACGTTTCGATGTGCACAGATATCATTCGGAGCTTGTACTCGGTCAAGGTTCCGTTGAGTAACACAGAGCCTACGCTCTTCAGCATCTCCTTGTACATATCTAGGTAACGTACGTTTTCAAACTGGAAGAAAGGTACCATGTCATCGGCCAGGACCCTTGTCACAAAGAGGCCATGCCAGGCTCGCAATAGCGAGGCGCCTCGTTCCTGGGTAACGGCGTCGCGGAACTTGGTGTAGTTGGATTCAGTGTAGAAATGCACACGCTGCTCGATCACCCTCACATCGAATTCGGCGTTGAACACGTACAGGAGTTCTATGCCGTACTTGTACAGCAGTTGGATCATCTTCTCCAGGACTCTGAGTTCTCCGGAGCACGGGTAAAACATAATCCTTGTGACATCGTCTACACCGGCACGCCTGGCTAGTTCGTGGTCCACCTCTGGGTGATGGTTGCCTGTTACCTTACATTTATTGTAGACAACCATCAGCTTCTTTCTGTGATGCTCGGGTGAGGTTTTGGGTATGTGGGAGTTGAAGATCACGAGAGAGATGCAGGTTATCTCGTGCTGCTGACCTGGCATGTCAGGCGAGAGAGCAGGGATGGAGACGTGCTTACAATGTTTGGACAATTGTAACCTGCCAGTTTTTAGCGTGTGAACCAGCTTAGTCCTGTACTCTGTCATGCCCTCAACCGTACGCTCAGTGCAGTAGGGGAACCTGTAGGCGAAAGAGTCGCATCTTAGGGACATATCCCGGTATGATTTGTCAAACACGGTCTCAATGTCCAGACACGCTGCCTTGTAGAAATAGGCTACGTGTTTAGTGTCAAAGAGCTTAGTCTCAGCCTCGGACAGGTCGTGATCATAGATGAGTTCGGAGACTGAGAGGACCTGGTTCAGCTTGTTTGCGGATATGAAATAGACCCTACCGAACATGACATCGGAGCATAGGGCAGGCGTGTTACCATCTCGAGCAATGTAGTAGCCCTTGTCGGGGCAGAAGTCTCCAAACGTGAGTGCTCCCTGACGGTCTCTACATACTTTTTGGCCAAGGATATACATTTTAGCGGGAAAACCAGAGCATTTACTTTCCGCTTAATGTCATCATGGAGAACTCGGATGTTCACTGGCTCAGAAGCAAAATGTTTAGACCAATGTCTACCAACCAGCTCCCAGGTCTCTTCCTCGCCATCCTGATCTCGAACTAAGTCTAGGTCATAACCCACAACAGGAGCTATACCAGTAACTTTGAAGTGTACGGTAGTGTAGATGTTGATATCTCGAGCAAGTACCACCAACCCTCTGCA
>NC_056459.1:2535031-2539175 GCF_018296145.1 Oncorhynchus tshawytscha | reverse complement strand
CACGCTGTATTGTGGTCCGACTCTCCTTCGACGGAAGAAAACCGTAACACCATGCCTATTTTGGGGGGATTATGGAGCTAGACACACAAGCATTTCACTGCACCTGCGATAGCATACACTTTTTTAAAAATTCTTGAACTGTTACTGTTGAAAAGCAAGTATAAATACAGTAAAGTACGCACACTAAAGGGTAAAACAATACGGTTTGAGCAAAATAGTGTTTTAGACACAACTTCAAGGAGAAGGGCATTCAAAGAGTCATTTTACCACCCCCTTGCTTGAAGAACAATAGAAAATGTCATGATTTACCTGGACCACTTATTGAGATGTGCCTTTTG
Organism: Oncorhynchus tshawytscha; assembly: GCF_018296145.1. NCBI lineage: Eukaryota > Metazoa > Chordata > Actinopteri > Salmoniformes > Salmonidae > Oncorhynchus > Oncorhynchus tshawytscha. Next base: position 2,538,837 of record NC_056459.1, on the reverse strand, counting down.
TAAAACAAGTGTTAAATTAGGTGAAAAGGAGACCGGAGGACCACATTAAGGCTGTCTAGAAGTGTAAGTGATATAAAAGACCCCGTTTTGGTATTTTATATCACTTGCATTTCTGGAGGTCCTAAAAAAGGCTTCCAAACTGGCAGTGACTACAGGGTAAAACAGACCAAAGGACATGGCAAATACTCACCCGTTAATGTTTTGCGACTAGCTGCCACTCCAATCTGTCCCCTACACACATTTAATTGTCGGGGCACTACTACCATGTATCAGTGAAATTGGTACAGCACCCTCACTAAAGGGTAGCACAAACATTTCCTCTAACAAGGCAAAATATGTTCATGAGCCAGAAACAACAATGCCATGCAGTTTGACTAGTGGTCAAACTGTTTTCGGTGGTATAGTACGGTTCTGTATTCTCTGGGGTGGAATTACGGTACTGTTCGAAATACAGCAATTGTTTGCTGTATTTGCTGTATCAAAATATGTTCATGAGCCAGAAACAACAATACCATGCAAGGTAACTACAAGGACTATTGCAGTGATTGGAGGCACCGGTGGTGTCTTCGAAGATATTTATGATAAACTTTGACATTAAATGGGGTTCTATGGGAGAGTGAGAGGAGAGGGAGAAGTTTTCTGATGAGTTAAACTAAATTACTGATCTAACCAATCTAAATACTGTCTCTGGTGAAGGCTAATGCCTAGGAACATGTTCTAGGGAGATTAAACATATTTTTCGATGAACCACCCCTTTAACACAATTAATGAAAACATTAAACAAGGCAATACAACAGTTTACATTTCAAGATAATACTTTATGAACAAAGCATTTATCGAAACATGAATCTGAGAGGTAGGCAGATAACATACACTTGACTCAAATCGAATATACTGTACCTAGAAAGGGGGAGAAAGATAGAAGGGCAAAGCGAGGAGACAGAGAGAGAGTTGTATAGTTACCACTAGTGCTGGGGGATAGGACTAAATCCATCATCATTGGCTACGACGTGACAATGTCAAAATCAATGTTTTGATAAATATGTACTCAACTCGAGAAATTCTGTTTTAAGAAACATTTTACAGTCAAGGATAATGATGGTAATAATATATTCTTATTTGTGTTATGCAAAGTCCTAATATCGGTAACAATAATGGTTTTGTCCATTCAGCACACCACACTCAGCACAGACATACTGAGGATGATTGCACTAACTAGGCAAGAGGTTTTTTAGAACAGGTGCACACAAACTAGAAGTCAGAGCAAATCCAATATTACAATTCTGTATTGATTTCAGATATATTAAAAAATATATATATTCTAATATCATGCCAAAAACTAAGTTTCTGTCCATCACAAAGGAAAGTTTGAATACATTGTTGATAACTACTACTGGAGAAAGTGGAAATGTTGACCACAGCTTCTAAAGGCCCAAGTCTTACAGGTGGAACTCGCAGAGGGTGTTAAAACTCCAGGCAAACATTATCACTCGACTGAGCAAAAAACCATCAAAGTACATTTCTGAGCTCATGATGGCTCTGTTTCCCAGAGAGATGATGGCCAGCTCTTCGGTGACAGGAAAACATTCAAATGCATTCCGGGACCAGGAGGCAAAGAAACAGCTGTGCCTAACCAAAGTGTCTGGTATTTGCAATAAGATGCTTATTCATTTTTTACTATAAATACAGTACAATAACATGTACAATTATGAAAGATAAGATTTGTACTTCAAAATACAGCAGAACTACTAGTACCATAAAATGGCCAAAAAAGGGGATTCGTAGTTTATTTTATTATTTTATTTTATTATGTATATATTACAAGAGTGTGAATGTGTCTGTAACCTGATTTCAGGTCTATTAGTTTGTGCCAAGACTGTTGATTAATTTGGGGTTAGTAGGCAGGCTATTCTGTACTCAAAGCACATTTCTTAAAAACCCTCTTTTCTTTCTCTCCACAGCGTTTTTAATTAGGTTGAAACCAGATGGAGGAGAAGGATGTCTTAAAAACAATTAGATCGAAGCTTAACAATGAGACAAAATGTCTTATGAAGTCCAAGATTTAGGTTTAAAACTGCTTCCGGCGACAGTTCCCAGTCCAGAGCTTCCGGCGACGTTTCACAGTCCGGAACCTCCAACGACGGGCCACAGTACGGAACCTCCAACAACGGGCCACAGTCCGGAACCTCCAACGATGGGCCACAGACCGGAACCTCCAACGACGGACCCCAGTCCGGGGTCTCCAGAGACGGTTCCCAGTCCGGGGCCTCCCGTAGTCCAGAGTCTCCAGCGATGATCCATGGTCCGGTTCTACAAAGGCGGAGGGATCAGTGTAAAGAGGGGGTAAAGAGGGTTTTTGTAGGTCTAGGTATTTGTAGGTCTAGGTATTTGCATGTTTATGGTGGCCTGATATGGTTCCCAATCAGAAGCAGCTGTTTATCGTTGTCTCTGATTAGGGATCATATTTAGGTAGCCATTTCACCAAAAGGGAAATGGCTACCTAAATATGATCCCTGGTGTTTGTGGGATATTGTTCTATGTTTAGTTGCCTGTCTGCACTATTCATTTTAGCCTCATGGTTCGTTTTGTTTAGTAAGTTTGTTCAGTGTTCATTCTTTTAATAAATGAGAATGTATGTCTCCCGTCTGTCATGAGCCGCCAGAGTCTCCCGTCTGTCATGAGCCGCCAGAGTCTCCCGTCTGTCATGAGCCGCCAGAGCCGCCAGTCAGCCAGGATATTCCAGAGCCGCCAGTCAGCCAGGATCCTCCAGAGCCGCCAGTCAGCCAGGATCCGCCAGAGCCGCCATTCAGCCAGGATCCGCCAGAGCCGCCAGTCAGCCAGAGCCGCCAGTCGGCCAGGATCCGCCAGAACCGCCATTCAGCCAGAAGCTGCCAGAACCGTCAACCAGCCTGAGCTACCCCTCAGTCCTGAGCTACCCCTCAGTTCTGAGCTACCTCAGTCCCGAGCTGACCCTCAGTCCGGAGCTGCCCCTCAGTCCAGTGGGGTCCTCTGTTAGGGTTCTTAGGCCAAGGTCGGTGGCGAGGGTCGCCACTCAAAGGACGCTAAGAAAGCGGACTAAGACTATGTTGGAGTGGGGTCCACGTCCCGCGCCAGAGCCGCCACCGTGGCTAGACGCCCACCCAGACCCTCCCCTATGGGTTTAGGTATGTGGCCGGGAGTCCGCACCTTTGGGGGGGAGGGGGGGGGGGTACTGTCACACCCTGGCCTTAGTTATCTGTGTTTTCTTTATTATTTTTGTTAGGCCAGGGTGTGACATGGGTGATTTATTGTGTTTCGTCTTGTCTAGGGGTTTATTAGATTAATGGGGTTGTGTTCAGTGTAGTTGTCTAGGTGAGTCTATAGTTGCCTAGAGTGGTTCTCAATCAGAGGCAGGTGTTTATCATTGTCTCTGATTGGGAACCATATTTCTGATTGGCAGCCATATTCTTTGGGTATTTGGTGGGTGGTTGTCTCCTGTGTCAGTGTTTGTGCCACACGGGACTGTTTTCGGGTTTTCACGTTTCTTGTTTTGTATTCTGTTCATGTATAGTTTCTCTGATTAAAATACCATGAACTTTAACCACGCTGCATATTGGTCCTCCGATCCTTCTCGCCTCTCCTCTTCGGAAGAAGAGGAGGAAAGCCGTTACAGAACCACCCACCACAACAGGACCAAGCGGCGTGGTAACGGGCAGCAGCAACAGCGGCCAAAGAATCAAGACTCCAATTATTTTTATTTGATTGTCAATTTTTTTTTCAGGATATCAGCCATGAGAACCCATTTTGGAGCTGATAATGCTGCAAAC
>NC_056459.1:2488699-2534931 GCF_018296145.1 Oncorhynchus tshawytscha | reverse complement strand
TAATGGATAAATAGACTGGTCAGTATAGGATACATGTATTAGACCTAATGGGTAAATAGACTAGTCAGTATAGAATACATGTAATAGACCTAATAGATAAATAGACTAGTCAGTATAGGATACATGTAATAGACTAGTCAGTATAGGATACATGTATTAGACCTAATGGATAAATAGACTAGTCAGTATAGGATACATATATTAGACCTAATGGATAAATAGACTAGTCAGTATAGGATACATGTATTAGACCTAATGGATAAATAGACTAGTCAGTATAGGATACATGTATTAGACCTAATGGATAAATAGACTAGTCAGTATAGGATACAGTATTCAGACACCGTAGCTTGGTTTCAAACAATTTATAAATGTTATTGACTGTAGGTATGTTTCGCCTTTAATATAATGGCATTACAAATACATTGCAGAATATTATACAATAGCTGTGATTGAATACCCATGTTAACATACTGTAATGACATACTTAATGAGTCTATACGACATACTATTAGTTAATTGTAGTAGACTGTAACTACATACTATTAGTTAATTGTAGTAGACTGTAACTACATAGTATTAGTTAATTGTAGTAGACTGTAACTACATACTATTAGTTAATTGTAGTAGACTGTAATGACATACATAATGAGTCTATATGAGTCTATAATGAGTCTGACTAGTCTGCTGCTGTTCCAGTTTCAACTGACCTGAGCCCTAGGACCATGCCCCAGGACTACCTGACATGATGACTCCTTGCTGTCCCCAGTCCACCTGGCCATGCTGCTGCTCCAGTTTCAACTTCCACCTGACTGTGCTGCTGCTCCAGTTTCAACTGTTCTGCCTTATTATTATTCGACCATGCTGGTCATTTATGAACATTTGAACATCTTGGCCATGTTCTGTTATAATCTCCACCCGGCACAGCCAGAAGAGGACTGGCCACCCCACATAGCCTGGTTCCTCTGTAGGTTTCTTCCTAGGTTTTGGCCTTTCTAGGGAGTTTTTCCTAGCCACCGTGCTTCTACACCTGCATTGCTTGCTGTTTGGGGTTTTAGGCTGGGTTTCTGTACAGCACTTTGAGATATCAGCTGATGTACGAAGGGCTATATAAATAAATTTGATTTGATTTGAGTCTATACGACATACTATTAGTTAATTGTAGTAGACTAACTACATACTATTAGTTAATTGTAGTAGACTGTAACTACATAATGAGTATATACTACATACTATTACTTAATTGTAGTAGACTAACTACATACTTAATGAGTATATACTACATACTATTAGTTATTTGTAGTATACTGTAACTACATACTTATTGAGTATATACTACATACAAGTAGTTAATTGTAGTAGACTGTAACTACATACTTAATGAGTATATACTACATACTATTAGTTAATTGTAGTGGACTGTAACTACATACTTGAGTATATACTATTAGTTCATTTTAGGATACTCTAAACGAACTGTTTCCTTTCAGATGAGCATACTAGAGCTTTTCCCATCTATCGGAAGTTGATGCTGTTGCTATGCAACCTCTTGCTAGCTAGTTAGCATAACACAACTAGTTAGACATTTTACGACTTCAATTATGCTTCTTTGCCAACATTTACTGACAGCGGCCATATTCAATGGGTGTTGAGCATTCGAGCTGTATCACCACCTGGTACGGCAGCTGCACCACCCACAACCGCAGGGCTCCGCCCACAACCGCAGGGCACCGCCCACAACCGCAGGGCTCCGCCCACAACCACAGGGCACCGCCCACAACCGCAGCTGCACCGCCCACAACCGCAGGGCTCTCCAGAGGGTGGTGCAGTCTGCCCAAAGCGTCATCGGGGGCACACTACCTGCCCTCCAGGACACCTACAGCACCCGATGTCACAAGAAGGCAAAAAGATCATCAAGGACATCAACCACCCGAACCACTGCTTGTTCACCCCGCTTCAATCCAGAAAGCGAGGTCAGTACAGGTGCATCAAAGCTGGGACCGAGAGACTGAAAAACAGCTTCTATTGTAGTGGTAGTGACTGGTTATAGTAATGGTAGTGACTGGTTATAGTAGTGGTAGTGTCTGGTTATAGTAGTGGTAGTGACTGTAGTAGTAATGGTAGTGACTGGTTATAGTAGTGGTAGTGACTGGTTATAGTAGTGGTAGTGACTGGTTATAGTAGTGGTAGTGTCTGGTTATAGTGGTAGTGGTTATAGTAGTGGTGTCTGGTTATAGTAGTGGTAGTGTCTGGTTATAGTAGTGGTAGTGACTGCAGTAGTGGTAGTGACTGGTAGTGACTGGTTATAGTAGTGGTAGTGACTGGTTATAGTAGTGGTAGTGACTGGTTATAGTAGTGGTAGTGACTGGGTTATAGTAGTGGTAGTGACTGGTTATAGTAGTGGTAGTGACTGGTTATAGTAGTGGTAGTGACTGGTTATAGTAGTGGTAGTGACTGGTTATAGTAGTGGTAGTGACTGGTTATAGTAGTGGTAGTGACTGGTTATAGTAGTGGTAGTGTCTGGTTATAGTAGTGGTAGTGACTGGTTATAGTAGTGGTAGTGACTGGTTATAGTAGTGGTAGTGACTGGTTATAGTAGTGGTAGTGACTGGTTATAGTAGTGGTAGTGACTGGTTATAGTAGTGGTAGTGACTGGTTATAGTAGTGGTAGTGACTGGTTATAGTAGTGGTAGTGACTGGTTATAGTAGTGGTAGTGACTGGTTATAGTAGTGGTAGTGACTGGTTATAGTAGTGGTAGTGACTGGTTATAGTAGTGGTAGTGACTGGTTATAGTAGTGGTAGTGACTGGTTATAGTAGTGGTAGTGACTGGTTATAGTAGTGGTAGTGACTGGTTATAGTAGTGGTAGTGACTGGTTATAGTAGTGGTAGTGACTGGTTATAGTAGTGGTAGTGACTGGTTATAGTAGTGGTAGTGACTGGTTATAGTAGTGGTAGTGACTGGTTATAGTAGTGGTAGTGACTGGTTATAGTAGTGGTAGTGACTGGTTATAGTAGTGGTAGTGACTGGTTATAGTAGTGGTAGTGACTGGTTATAGTAGTGGTAGTGACTGGTTATAGTAGTGGTAGTGACTGGTTATAGTAGTGGTAGTGACTGGTTATAGTAGTGGTAGTGACTGGTTATAGTAGTGGTAGTGTCTGGTTATAGTAGTGGTAGTGACTGGTTATAGTAGTGGTAGTGACTGGTTATAGTAGTGGTAGTGACTGGTTATAGTAGTGGTAGTGACTGGTTATAGTAGTGGTAGTGTCTGGTTATAGTAGTGGTAGTGACTGGTTATAGTAGTGGTAGTGTCTGGTTATAGTAGTGGTAGTGACTGGTTATAGTAGTGGTAGTGACTGGTTATAGTAGTGGTAGTGACTGGTTATAGTAGTGGTAGTGACTGGTTATAGTTATAGTAGTGGTAGTGACTGGTTATAGTAGTGGTAGTGACTGGTTATAGTAGTGGTAGTGACTGGTTATAGTAGTGGTAGTGTCTGGTTATAGTAGTGGTAGTGACTGGTTATAGTAGTGGTAGTGACTGGTTATAGTAGTGGTAGTGACTGGTTATAGTAGTGGTAGTGACTGGTTATAGTAGTGGTAGTGACTGGTTATAGTAGTGGTAGTGTTATAGTAGTGTAGTTATAGTAGTGGTAGTGACTGGTTATAGTAGTGGTAGTGACTGGTTATTGTAGTGGTAGTGACTGGTTATAGTAGTGGTAGTGACTGGTTATAGTAGTGGTAGTGACTGGTTATAGTAGTGGTAGTGACTGGTTATAGTAGTGGTAGTGACTGGTTATAGTAGTGGTAGTGACTGGTTATAGTAGTGGTAGTGACTGGTTATGGTAGTGGTAGTGACAGGTTATAGTAGTGGTAGTGACTGGTTATAGTAGTGGTAGTGACTGGTTTTAGGTATAGTAGTGGTAGTGACTGGTTATAGTAGTGGTAGTGACTGGTTATAGTAGTGGTAGTGACTGGTTATAGTAGTGGTAGTGACTGGTTATAGTAATGGTAGTGACTGGTTATAGGTATAGTAGTGGTAGTGACTGGTTATAGTAGTGGTAGTGACTGGTTATAGTAGTGGTAGTGACTGGTTATAGTAGTGGTAGTGACTGGTTATAGTAGTGGTAGTGACTGGTTATAGTAGTGGTAGTGACTGGTTATAGTAGTGGTAGTGACTGGTTATAGTAGTAACTGGTTATTGTAGTGGTAGTAACTGGTTATAGTAGTGGTAGTGACTGGTTATAGTAGTGGTAGTGTCTGGTGCAGTAGTAATGGTAGTGACTAGTTATAGTAGTGGTAGTGACTGGTTATAGTAGTGGTAGTGACTGGTTATAGTAGTGGTAGTGACTGGTTATAGTAGTGGTAGTGACTGGTTATAGTAGTGGTAGTGACTGGTTATAGTAGTGGTAGTGACTGGTTATAGTAGTGGTAGTGTCTGGTTATAGTAGTGGTAGTGACTGGTTATAGTAGTGGTAGTGACTGGTTATAGTAGTGGTAGTGACTGGTTATAGTAGTGGTAGTGACTGGTTATAGTAGTGGTAGTGTCTGGTTATAGTAGTGGTAGTGACTGGTTATAGTAGTGGTAGTGACTGGTTATAGTAGTGGTAGTGTCTGTTAGTAGTAATGGTAGTGACTGGTTATAGTAGTGGTAGTGACTGGTTATAGTAGTGGTAGTGACTGGTTATAGTAGTGGTAGTGACTGGTTATAGTAGTGGTAGTGACTGGTTATAGTAGTGGTAGTGTCTGTTATAGTAGTGGTAGTGACTGGTTATAGTAGTGGTAGTGTCTGGTTATAGTAGTGGTAGTGACTGGTTATAGTAGTGGTAGTGACTGGTTATAGTAATGGTAGTGACTGGTTATAGTAGTGGTAGTGACTGGTTATAGTAGTGGTAGTGACTGGTTATAGTAATGGTAGTGACTGGTTATAGTAGTGGTAGTGACTGGTTATAGTAGTGGTAGTGACTGGTTATAGTAGTGGTAGTGACTGGTTATAGTAGTGGTAGTGACTGGTTATAGTAGTAGTGGTAGTGACTGGTTATAGTAGTGGTAGTGTCTATAGTAGTAGTGGTAGTGACTGGTTATAGTAATGGTAGTGTCTTGTTATAGTAGTGGTAGTGTCTTGTTATAGTAGTGGTAGTGATTGGATATAGTTATAGTAGTGGTAGTGACTGGTTATAGTAATGGTAGTGACTGGTTATAGTAGTGGTAGTGACTGGTTATAGTAATGGCAGTGTCTGGTTATAGTAGTGGTGGTGTCTGGTTATAGTAGTGGTAGTGACTGGTTATAGTAATGGTAGTGACTGGTTATAGTAATGGTAGTGACTGGTTATAGTAGTGGTAGTGACTGGTTATAGTAGTGCTAGTGTCTGCAGTAGTAGTGCTAGTGACTAGTTATAGTAGTGGTAGTGTCTGGTTATAGTAGTGGTAGTGACTGGTTATAGTAGTGGTAGTGACTGGTTATAGTAATGGTAGTGACTGGTTATAGTAGTGGTAGTGACTGGTTATAGTAGTGGTAGTGACTGGTTATAGTAGTGGTAGTGACTGGTTATAGTAGTGGTAGTGTCTGGTTATAGTAGTGGTAGTGACAGGTTATAGTAGTGGCAGTGACTGGTTATAGTAGTGGTAGTGACTGGTTATAGTAGTGGTAGTGTCTGGTTATAGTAGTGGCAGTGACTGGTTATAGTAGTGGTAGTGTCTGGTTATAGTAGTGGTAGTGACTGGTTATAGTAGTGGTAGTGACTGGTTATAGTAGTGGTAGTGACTGGTTATAGTAGTGGTAGTGACTGGTTATAGTAGTGGTAGTGACTGGTTATAGTAGTGGTAGTGTCTACAGTAGTAGTGGTAGTGACTGGTTATAGTAGTGGTAGTGACTGGTTATAGTAGTGGTAGTGACTGGTTATAGTAGTGGTAGTGTCTGGTTATAGTAGTGGTAGTGTCTACAGTAGTAGTGGTAGTGTCTGGTTATAGTAGTGGTAGTGTCTGGTTATAGTAGTGGTAGTGACTGGTTATAGTAGTGGTAGTGACTGGTTATAGTAGTGGTAGTGTCTAGTCTGGTTAGTAGTAGTGGTAGTGACTGGTTATAGTAGTGGTAGTGTCTGGTTATAGTAGTGGTATTGACTGGTTATAGTAGTGGTATTGACTGGTTATAGTAGTGGTAGTGACTGGTTATAGTAGTGGTAGTGACTGGTTATAGTAGTGGTAGTGTCTGGTTATAGTAGTGGTAGTGACTGGTTATATTAGTGGTAGTGACTGGTTATAGTAGTGGTAGTGTCTGGTTATAGTAGTGGTAGTGTCTGGTTATAGTAGTGGTAGTGACTGGTTATAGTAGTGGTAGTGACTGGTTATAGTAGTGGTAGTGTTCTGGTCAGTAGTAGTGGTAGTGGTCTGGTTATAGTAGTGGTAGTGTCTGGTTATAGTAGTGGTAGTGACTGGTTAGTAGTAGTGGTAGTGTCTGTGGTTATCAGTAGTGTCAGTAGGTGAGGTCTGGTTCAGTAGTTGTGGTAGTGATCTGGTTAGTAGTAGTGGTAGTGACTGGTTATAGGTAGGTGAGGTCTGTGGTAGTCAGTAGTTGTGGTCAGTATCTGTAGTCAGTAGGTGGTCTGTGGTAGTCAGTAGTTGTGGTCAGTATCTGTAGTCAGTAGGTGTGGTCTGTGGTAGTCAGTAGTTGTGGTCAGTATCTGTAGTCAGTAGGTGTGGTCTGTGGTAGTCAGTAGTTGGGGTCAGTAGGTGAGGTCTGTGGTAGTCAGTAGTTGTGGTCCGTATCTTTGTGGTTGTGGTCAGTGTCTCAGGTTCAGCCTAATGGAACTACCTCCATGTTTTGAGGATATACAGTGTTATTTTACAATTACATTGTTCACAAACAAAGGAGTAAAACAACCTTATATTTTAGGTTCTGAGCTCAGTGGACATTTATTAGTTATATTCTCCAAGAATCAATGGCGAGGCCCAGAGCCAGATATTAAAACGATATATTAATTCAATAAGGGCAGTTTCTGGCCCTGCTTTTAAGACGGTACTCACTGGTGTTAATCAGATCTTCAGTCTCCTCTCCTTCCTCTTCATCTCCCAAAACGTCTTCCTCCTCTTTTCTTAAGATAGCCTCCTCTGCCACTACAAAGGGTTCTTTCTCTTCTTCCACTGTGACAGTCTCTATCCCTTCATCTTTCACTCTAAAATGTTCTCCCTCTTCTTTCACTGTAACATCATCCTCTTCTTTCAATGTGATACTGATAGCCTCCTCTTCCTCCTTTTTCATTCTGAAAGCTTCTTCCTCTCCTTTTACTTTAACATCCTCTTCTTCTTTCATGACAATGTTCATCCCCAGAGCTTCTTTCTCCGTCCAGCAGACCTCCTCTTCTTTAACAGGAGGAGAGTAGCTTAGTGAACTCATGGTCTGGGATGTTAGCTAGCTAGCGGGTTACCATTAACGACTAGCCTGGAGCTAATCTAATTTATCCAGCCAGCTAGCTACCCGATTTACAACGTAAATATGAAATTAAATGGGGCAACTAGCTATACGAAAGAAGTATATTTTAAAACACACAAAAATATACACTAAACGCGTCTAAAGAGCTCCAATGTTTCGGCTATGTTGGCTAGCAAGCTACCGAGATAGCTAAACAAGCTGTCGTTAATAAAGAAGCGGCCCGTCCACTAGATTAGACGTCACACTCGGCAGCGTCGCCTTAAAGACGAATGACAACATCCAACATGGCGCCTGGTGCGGTTGCTAGGTGATTTGTGGAGCAAACGCAAAGCCCTCTATATGTAGATGTATATAATGATTGTCCAATGATGGTGCAGGCTTTCCACATTTTATTTCCATTCAGACAGAAATATGTTCCATTAATTATTATAATATTTTTTTTTACAATCAGCACATTTTACAATCTGATGGTAAGATTCATGAGATGGTGAATGTTTTTTTAAGTCAACAATTTATCAATGTTGTTATCAAAACAACCGCATCCTATTTTCATACAACAACGACCTCTGTCATTGCCAACAAAGGGTATATAACAAAGTATTGAGATAAACTTTTGTTATTGACCAAATACCTATTTTCCACCATAATTTGCAAATAAATTCATAAAAAATCCTACAGTGATTTTCTGGATTTTTTTTTCTCCTTTTGTCTGTCATAGTTGAAGTGTACCTATGATGAAAATTACAGGCCTATCTCCTCTTTTTTAAGTGGGAGAACTTGCACAATTGGTGGCTGACTAAATACTTTTTTTGCCCCAATGTATATTTTGTAAAACAATTAAATATTGCCTTGGTCATGTGACCTAGTGACTTCAAACAAGGTTCACAATGTCCCTTCAATGGGCCATTGCACACCCTTTAGTTGGTCAATTGGGGCGGCAGGGTAGCCTAGTGGTTAGAGCATTGGACTAGTGAAAAACCAAAGGTTGCAAGTTCAAATGCCTTGGAGCTGACAAGGTACAAAATCTGTCGTTCTGCCCCTGAACAGTTACTGTTCCTATGCCGTCATTGAAAATAAGAATTTGTTCTTAACTGACCTGGCCTAGTAAAATAAAGGTAAAAAAATTCTCATCTCACATGATTTTACATGAAATTTGTAAACTTTCAAATTTCAATAGCTCCTTGACCCTCAAAACCTATCTACCAAAAATCTGCATGAACCCTTCTCGTCTGAAGAGGTGATAAATAGGTATACTCTCTCTCTCTCTGGGTTGAAGAGGTGATAAATAGGTATACTCTCTCTCTGGGTTGAAGAGGTGATAAATAGGTATTACTCTCTCTGGGTTGAAGAGGTGATAAATAGGTATACTCTCTCTCTCTGGGTTGAAGAGGTGATAAATAGGTATGCTCTCTAAGGTTGTAAGGTAACAAAATGTGGAAAAATGTCTTGGGAGTCTGAATACTTTCTGAAGGCATTGTATGTCATGACTGCCCCTCACGAAACAAAATGGCAGTCAGGGTGAAATATAACTGCAGTATGCTGTGTCAAACATTAAATTAAAGAGGTTTAAGGTTAGAATCAAGAAATGCAAAAACTCCATTCATCTATATATAGAGAGCAATATCCCCAGAATATAATGAACAACAGAGGGTTTATACTTGTATGCCAAAGCATTAAAGTTAATAATCAAAACACAAATTGTATTGTATTTATCATTTGCCGTGATGTTACTATCATTAATCTGATGACTGTTATTTATTTGATAAAACTACATTGGAATGTCTTTGATACTTTCAATTTATATTAATCCCTGAAACAAAATAACTCATTAGTGAATATAAATCAGTATGCTGTGTCAAACAGGAAAATTTGTTTAAGGAGAATCAAGAAATGCAAAAACTAATTGAATTCATCTATCAGTATCAGAATATATAGACATCATAACAGTAACTATAATCAACCAGTATCATTGTGAACGTCGTTGACTTCTTTAAATACTTGTACAAACCATTAAAGTCTCACTAATTTCAAAACACAAATTGATTTGATTATTTATTTATCAATGAAATGATAACATAGGTTACTATCATTAATCTGTATGAGGTTATTTATTTGATAAAACGACAATTGTTGCGGATACACAATATATTAATCAGAAACAATTAACTCATTAGGAATTTGGGGAACACGAAAAGTATGTTTAATATTGTCTTGCCCCAAACTGCCGCTCTTCTCAAGAATATATATTTACGCGCATAACAGTCTCATTTAATCATATCTCTGTTGGGCCCTTACCAGTATCATTCCCACTGTTCCCGCTTGATGAGGAGGGTTCAGTTGGGCCTTCTCTCTGTTGGGCCCTTCGTGGGCCGGGTTCCCACTTGATGAGGAGGTTCCTTCTTATTTCGGCTGGCCTTCTCCAGTCGTTCTCAGGTGTAAGGCTCTGATTTGTCCACAAAAATGTCACAATGTCCTTCTTCTTAGTTGTCTGATTACTTTGCACTCATTCTGGAAGAGTGGTGTCCTGAGAACGGCTAATCAGCCATGTCGGTGATCCCAGAGTGGTGTCCTGAGGACACTAAGAAAAGCTAATTAACCGTAGCGTTGATTGTTAAGAGATTCCGTTGCCTTCTTCGTGTGTGTGTGGGGGGCGTGACTAATCGTAGACCTCAGCTACAGCTCATGGTCCTCCTAGTCTGATATGATCATTCTTAACTCAATATTTTTATACCGGAGAAAAACGGAGGCATTTTTCGTCATTCTGACCCGTTCTCCGGGCGTGGCTAGGTATGAGGCAAGGTATCAGAATTACTATCTCGTTAGAGTACTAAAATCACAATCCTATCATCACAAAAACATTCTCTTTATCCTTGATATTTTCTACACAACGTAATGAATGTAAACCTGATATACACAGTGCGAAAGCTCTCTTAAAACCTATTTATAACAATTTTAATGACATCACAAAATAGACATTACATTTTCCATATTCCATCTCTCATTGTTCCCAACATTCGGATGTTGGAATATATTGTCCCAGTGTCCGTTGTTTGATGTTGAAGTTTTTTGGGTCGTCTAAGAATCTCTCGGTAACAAAGAGACATTCCAGTCGCCCAAATTAGACCCCAAAAGGAATAGTCTGCTGCCTACAATTTACAATCGATGGTGAGGTGTCATAAAACCCCCATATCCCTCCATCCCTCTATTGGATGCTGATCCACTGTAATAGTCTGCTGCCTACAATTTACAATCGATGGTGAGGTGTCATAAAACCCCCATATCCCTCCCTCCCTCCCTCTATTGGACGCTGATCCACTGTAATAGTCTGCTGCCTACCAATCGATGGTGAGGTGTCATAAAACCCCCATATCCCTCCCTCCCTCTATTGGACGCTGATCCACTGTAATAGTCTGCTGCCTACCAATCGATGGTGAGGTGTCATAAAACCCCCATATCCCTCCCTCCCTCCCTCTATTGGACGCTGATCCACTGTAATAGTCTGCTGCCTACCAATCGATGGTGAGGTGTCATAAAACCCCATATCCCTCCCTCCCTCTATTGGACGCTGATCCACTGTAATAGTCTGCTGCCTACCAATCGATGGTGAGGTGTCATAAAACCCCCATATCCCTCCCTCCCTCTATTGGACGCTGATCCACTGTAACCTGATCCTCGGATCCTCACAGGAGTCATGGCAACAGTATATCTGGAGAGAGAGACATGATTCTGTCTAACAGAGTATGTTAGAAATCGTTGGATCCTCACAGGAGAGTCATGTCAGTCTCCGGATGAAAACTAAGACAAAAAAGTAGGTCTATTTCAATAATGATTTCATTTGGCAGAAACAAAAAAAAACACAAATTCTCAGGTCAAAAACACAAGTCAGAACACAGCCTCTCTATTCTCTCATGTGTTTTCAGGTCCTCTGACTGGGAAAATGTCTTTCCACACTGAGAGCAGTGGTATGTCTTCTCCTCCTGTGTATGTATTCTTTCATGCTTATTCAGATGCCTTAACCGGTTAAATCTCTGTCCACACAGGGAGCAGCGGTAGGGCTTATCCCCTCCTATGTGTGTCCTGTCATGCACATTCAGGGCCCCTAACTTGGTAAAACTCATTCCACACAGGGAGCAGCGGTAGAGCTTTTCATGTGTGTGTGTCCTCTCATGGAGTTTCAGAGTCGTTAACCACCTAAAACTCTTTTCACACTGGGAACAGTGGTTGGGCTTTTCTCCTGTATGTATTCTCTCATGTGATTTCAGGTGTAGTAATCGGGTAAAACTTTTCCACAGTAGGAGCAGTGGTGTGGTCTCGCTGGTTTGGGTGTCACTGGGTCTGGTTCCCCTGAAGGACTCTTCCTGCTGTCAGAGTGAGAGTCTGGTCTCTCTCCTGCCAAAGACAAACAGATTATTTAGTTAAATACTTAATAGAGACCCGAATAAAACTTCTACATGATAAAACTGGCTCCATGTTAGAGGAGGAGCCTGGTGAAGAGCTCCGGTCTGAGAAACTGACTGATGCTGCCCCCTCTGTGACATCGCTGCCCCCTCTGTGACATCGCTGCTCCCTTCTGTGACATCGCTGCTCCCTCCTGTGACATCGCTGCCCCTCCTGTGACATCGCTGCTGACCCTGCCCCCCTGTGACATCGCTGCCCCTTCTGTGACATCGCTGCTCCCTTCTGTGACATCGCTGCTCCCTCCTGTGACATCGCTGCCCCTTCTGTGACATCGCTGCTCCCTTCTGTGACATCACTGCTCCCTCCTTTTAAACTACTGCCTAGTCTTTCTGAACTGCCTGACTGAACAACACCTTATCATCTGAATCTGTGGAAGACCATCACCAAGACCTGCCAGATCTCTACATGGGTTTTGTTAGTTTTGACAGTCTGAGGGGGAATTGATCATGCTGTTTAATCAGCTTCTTGATATGTCACACCTGTCAGGTGGATGGATTATCTTGGCAAAGGAGAAATGCCCACTAACAGAATGACTGCCCATTAACTTGAAGGAGGGGTCCCCTTGAGGCCCAGTGGTTCTGGTGTTAAAATGACTTGGTGGCTTTAACACAGGACAGTAGATCTCCAGGAAGAGGGTTGGGCAGCACAGGCTTAGATCACAGACATCATTGTGCTGCCTTATTTCAAGACATTTCCAAGGCCTTCAACACTGTTGACCATCACATTTTCATTCAAAAGGTTGACTGAAATAGGCCTGGATCATTATTATTTTTTAATACATTTGCAAACATAAAACATTAAAAAAACGGGTTTTCTCTTTGTCATTATGGGGTAGTGTGATGTCATTACGGGGTATTGTGATGTCATTACGGGGTATTGTGATGTCATTATGGGTGTGACGTAGAAGTCCGTCACTGGCCGCGGGCAGCATTTGGTTCTTTAACGCACACACATATTCATCACTCCTCCCTGCGCCATTATACCATAAGTTAACAATGTGGGTCCACACACAATTTAACTTCTGTCTTGGTGCATGCATTTCACACTTGTCAATGTTCATATTTGAGAGATACAATAATTATTATACTTATCAATGTTGTGAATGAGCGCATTGTTTGTTTGTTCTGTTCCTCTCTCTCCATCTCTGTAGCTTCTGGGTATGCTGGAAAAGGACCCGAGCTAAGGGAATTGGGTTGGCTTTATAGTGCCAGTCCCAAATGGCTCATTAATGCATATGGGCATATTGAAAGATATTGTCAGTAATGATGTAATGTTGTAAATGTTTTGTTGTGATATTGTTTAAAACCGTGTTGCAATGTATATCCTTTAGTATGTTTAGTTCATGGAAAATGTAGGTTTGTATTGTTAATTGATTAATTAATTAGGGTTAATTGTTCTGAGGGGAGGGGCTAGCCCTACAAAAGGAGCCTCTCTCCAGTCTCTAAGGGGATTTTTTGGATTGAGCTGTGGATGGGGCAGCATTGTTGTTAAGCTGTCCCATAAGGTAGACGTTGATGGCAGTACTGTTGTTTTCTGTTCCGGAATCACTTGTAAATAAACACCTTTGCACAGAAGAACTTTGAGGACTTTTGCGGTTCCGCCATCTTTTTATTTTTATAGAGGTTAGGTTATCCAGTTTAGCCATCTGGCCTACTCTACGTGACAATGGGGTATTGTGATGTCATTATGGGGTATTGTGTGTAGATTGATGAGGAAAAACATTTAATGAAACGTGAAAAAAGTCAAGGGATCTGAATACTTTACGACAGTAAATAACACTGGTCCATCTGTTGTAACTTTTATAGTCATCTGTATGCAGACCTACAGTAAATAACACTGGTCCATCTGTTGTAACTTTTATAGTCATCTGTATGCAGACGACACCTACAGTTGAAGTCGGGAAGTTTTACATTCATTTAGGCTGGAGTCATTAAAACTCGTTTTTCAACCACTCCACACATTCCTTGTTAACAAACTATAGTTTTGGCAAGTCGGTTAGGACATCTACTTTGTGCATGACGCAAGTCATTTTTTCCAACAAATGTTTACAGACAGATTATTTCACTTATAATTCACTGTATCACAATTTCAGTGGGTCAGAAATTTACAGAAGTTCACAGTTGACTGTGCCTTTAAACAGCTTGAAAAATCACAGAAAATGATGTCATGGCTTTAGAAGCTTCTGATAGGCTAATTGGCATCATTTGAGTCAATTGGAGGTGTACCTGTGGATGTATTTCCAGGCCTACCTTCAAACTCAGTGCCTCTTTGCTTGACATCATGGGAAAATCAAAAGAAATCAGCTAAGACCTCAGAAAAAATTGTGGACATCCACAAGTCTGGTTCATCCTTGGGAGCAATTTCCAAACGCCTGAAGGTACCACGTTCATCTGTACAAACAATAGTACGCAAGTATAAACGCCATCGGACCACACAGCTGTCATACCGCTCAGGAAGGAGACACGTTCTGTCTCCTAGAGATGAACGTACTTTGGTGCGAAAAGTGCAAATCAATCCCAAAACAACAGCAAAGGACTTTGTGAAGATGCCGGCGGAAACAGGTACAAAAGTATCTATATCCACAGTAAAACGGGTTCTATATCGACATAACCTGAAAGGCCGCTCGACAAGGAAGAAGCCACTGCTCCAAAACCATCATAAAAAAGCCAGACTACGGTTTGCAACTACACATGGGGACAAAGATCGTACATTTTGGAGAAATGTCCTCTGCTCTGATGAAACAAAAATAAAACTGTTTGGCTAAAATGACCATTGTTATGTTTTGAGGAAAAGGGGGGATGCTTGCAAGCCGAAGAACACCATCCCAACCATGAAGCACGGGGGTGGCAGCATCATGTTGTGGGGGTGCTTTACGGCAGGAGGGACTGGTGCACTTCACAAAATAGATGGCATCATGAGGAAAGAAAATTATGTGGATATATTGAAGCAACATCTCAAGATATCAGTCAGGAAGTTAAAGCTTGGTCACAAATGGGTCTTCCAAATGGACAATTACCCCAAGCATACTTCCAAAGTTGTGGCAAAATGGCTTAAGGACAACAAAGTCAAGGTATTGGAGTGGCCATCGCAAAGCCCTGACCTCAATTCCATAGAACATTTTTGGGCAGAACTGACAAAGCGTGAGCGAGCAAGCAGGCCTACAAACCCGACTCAGTTACACCAGCTCTGTCAGGAGGAATGGGCCAAAATTCACCCAACCTATTGTGGGAAGCTTGTGGAAGGCTACCCAAAACGTTTGACTGAAGTTAAACAATTTAAAGGCAATGCTACCGAATACTAATTGAGTGTATGTAAACTTCTGACCCACTGGGAATGTGATGAAAGAAATAAAAGCTCAAATAAATCACTCTCTCTACTATTATTGACATTTCACATTCTTAAAAATAAAGTGGTGATCCTAACTGACCTAAAACAGGGAATTTTTACTAGGATTAAACGTCAAGAATTGTGAAAAACTGAGTTTTGTAGTTTGCTAAGGTATATGTAAACTTCCAACTTCGAATTGCCATTGCCCCAACTGTTGGCCAGCCTATGTTAGAGCTGCTATCTGACCTTGTTACCTAACAGAACGCCCTGGTTGGTTTAAAACTTGTACTGTAATGTGGACAAGACTAAATACATGTTGTTCTGTAGTTCTCTCCAGGATGTTTCAGATGGACCATATATATATTCACTGGATGGTTTTCCCATCGATCGGGTTCCTATAAATATCTGGGCATTTGGATTGACAAAGACTTCATGTTTTTTTTTAACATATGGATGAGATAGTTAAAAAGCTTGGATTTAAACCGGGCTTTTAAACAAAACATTTCTTTTAGATCTTGCCTCTCCCTAAAACAGCAGAAATCAGATTGGACAGTCAACTGTTCCTGACAGTTGTTGATTATGGTGACACCGTTTCCCAGAATGCAGCAGTCACTACCCGTAAACATTTAGATGCCATCTACCATACAGCACCACTTGTCTTATCACTGGTGACAGTTCTGATACTCACCACTGCATCCTGTATCAAAAGGTTGGCTGGTCCCTTGGTATTGGAAAGGCTTTTCCCCTGCGTGTATCTTCTCATGCTTCTTCAGGCTCCTTAACCAGGCGAAACTCTTTCCACACTGGGAACATTGGAAAGGCTTTTCTCCTGAGTGTATCTTCTCATGCCGATTTAGATTCCCTAAACAGGTAAAACTCTTTCCACACTGGGAACATTGGAAAGGCCTTTCTCCTGTGTGTATCCTCTCATGCCTTTTTAGGGCCCATGATAGGGAAAATATCTTTTCACATTGGGAGCAGTGGTGTTGTCTCGCTGGTTTGGGCGTCTCTGGGTCTGGTTCCCCTGAAGGACTCTTTCCGCTGTCAGAGTGAGAGTCTGGTCTCTCTCCTGCCAAAGACAAACAGATTATTTAGTTAAATACTTAATAGAGACCTGAATGAAATTTCTACATGATAAAACTGGCTCCATGTCGAGTAGGAGCCTGGTGAAGAGCTCCGGTCTGAGAAACTGACTGATGCTGCCCCCTCTGTGACATCGCTGCCCCCTCTGTGACGTCGCTGCCCCCTCTGTGACATCGCTGCTCCCCTCTGTGACATCGCTGCCCCCCTGTGACATCGCTGCCCCCTCCTGTGACATCGCTGCCCCCTCCTGTGACATCGCTGCCCCCTCCTGTGACATCGCTGCCCCCTCCTGTGACATCGCTGCTCCCTCCTGTGACATCGCTGCTCCCTCTGTGACGTCGCTGCTCCCTCTGTGACGTCGCTGCTCCCCTCGGTGACGTCGCTGCTCCCTCTGTGACATCGCTGCTCCCTCTGTGACATCGCTGCCCCCTCTGTGACATCGCTGCCCCCTCTGTGACATCGCTGATCCCTCCTTTTAAACTACTGCCTAGCCTTTCTGAACTGCCTGACTGAACAACACCTTATCATCTGAAGCTGTGGAAGACCAAGACCTGCCAGATCTCTACATGGGTTTTGTTAGTTTTTACAGTCTGAGATGGTCGTTGTGATGAAAAGTGTTGTATAAAATACATTGATTACTACTATTGTTATACTATCAGGTTTAGTCCCCCAATCACCTCGTGAATTTAAATAATGTATTACTCTGACATTTTTTTCAGTCCTTGATTTTCACTCAATACGTCTAAATAATGATATATATTTATATAATGGACTGTCATTGTTACTCTTAACAACACATTTATCATCTGAAGTTTTGGAAGACCAAGACCTGCCAGATCTCTACATGGGTTTTGTTAGTTTTTACAGTCTGAGATGGTCTTTTGTGATGAAAAGTGTTGTAGAAAAAATAGCTTTTTTTTGATTACTACTATTGTCCTATTCAGTCCTCCATCAATTTAGTCCTTCCCCAATTACCTTCAAAGAAGTGATCTGGAATTTAAATTCCTGGTTAATGGGGTGGTTGGACTCTGACTGGTTGGTGGGGTCTTTTTCATTCCTGGTTGGTGGTTTTCTGATACTGTATACTGGTTGAAATAAGACCATTCCTGGTTGGTGGGGTCTGGATTAGTTAAAACCATTCCTGGTTGGTGGGGTCATTAGTTAAAACCATTCCTGGTTGGTGGGGTCTGGATTTAAGACCATTCCTGGTTGGTGGGGTCTGGATTAGTTAAAACCATTCCTGGTTGGTGGGGTCTGGATTTTAAGACCATTCCTGGTTGGTGGGGTCTGGATTAGTTAAAACCATTCCTGGTTGGTGGGGTCTGGATTAGTTAAGACCATTCCTGGTTGGTGGGGTCTGGATTTTAAAACCATTCCTGGTTGGTGGGGTCTGGATTAGTTAAAACCATTCCTGGTTGGTGGGGTCTGGATTAGTTAAAACCATTCCTGGTTGGTGGGGTCTGGATTAGTTAAAACCATTCCTGGTTGGTGGGGTCTGGATTAGTTAAAACCAATTAGTTAAGACCATTCCTGGTTGGTGGGGTCTGGATTAGTTAAAACCATTCCTGGTTGGTGGGGTCCTCGTTAAGACCATTCCTGGTTGGTGGGGTCTGGATTAGTTAAAACCATTCCTGGTTTTGGAGTCCTTATACTGGTTGGTGGGGTCTGGATTAGTTAAGACCATTCCTGGTTGGTGGGGTGGTGGTGTGGACTGATACTGTATACTGGTTGGTGGGGTCTGGATTAGTTAAGACCATTCCTGGTTGGTGGGGTGGTGGTGTGGACTGATACTGTATACTGGTTGGTGGTGTGGACTGATACTGTATGGTTGGTGGGGTGGTGGTGTGGACTGATACTGTATACTGGTTGGTGGGGTGGTGGTGTGGACTGATACTGTATACTCGTTGGTGGGGTGGTGGTGTGGACTGATACTGTATACTGGAAACTGCATCTAACGGCTATCTAAGCTCCATTCATGTAGATCAGGTTGTCATTCCTGTGGTATTATTGATCAGGTTGTCATGCCTGTGGTATTATTGATCAGGTTGTCAATCCTGTGGTATTATTGATCAGGTTGTCATTCCTGTGGTATTATTGATCAGGTTGTCATACCTGTGGTATTATTGATCAGGTTGTCATTCCTGTGGTATTATTGATCAGGTTGTCATACCTGTGGTATTATTGATCAGGTTGTCATACCTGTGGTATTATTGATCAGGTTGTCATACCTGTGGTATTATTGATCAGGTTGTGATACCTGTGGTATTATTGATCAGGTTGTCATACCTGTGGTATTATTGATCAGGTTGTCATTCCTGTGGTATTATTGATCAGGTTGTCATTCCTGTGGTATTATTGATCAGGTTGTCATACCTGTGGTATTATTGATCAGGTTGTCATTCCTGTGGTATTATTGATCAGGTTGTCATTCCTACGGGCTTTATTGGTATTTATCTAGACAGGGAAGATAACAGTTTAATGTGGCTCTGTGTTCCCCTACGTATTTATCTAGACAGGGAAGATAACAGTTTAATGTGAATCTATACTCCACTATGTATTTATCTAGACAGGGAAGATAACAGTTTAATGTGGCTCTGTGTTCCCCTACGTATTTATCTAGACAGGGAAGATAACAGTTTAATGTGAATCTATACTCCACTACGTATTTATCTAGACAGGGAAGATAACAGTTTAATGTGGCTCTGTGTTCCACTACGTATTTATCTAGACAGGGAAGATAACAGTTTAATGTGGCTCTGTGTTCCACTACGTATTTATCTAGACAGGGAAGATAACAGTTTAATGTGGCTCTGTGTTCCCTACGTATTTATCTAGACAGGGAAGATAACAGTTTAATGTGGCTCTGTGTTCCACTACGTATTTATCTAGACAGGGAAGATAACAGTTTAATGTGGCTCTGTGTTCCCCTACGTATTTATCTAGACAGGGAAGATAACAGTTTAATGTGGCTCTGTACTCCACTATTTTAGATTTGAGATCAAATGTTTCATATGAGACAAAGGGACAGAATGACACCTTTTAGTTGAGGGTATATTCATACATATCAGTTTTACCATTTAGAAATAAAATATCTAGTCCCTACATTTGAATGCCTCATAAGTAAGAAGCGATCACATGTGGCAGACATTGATAAGGGGAGAGAGCCATGGATTAGTGATGAAGGGGGGGGTTTGAGGTCAGGCCATGTTAAGGGAGGAAGTCAAGTGTATTATTTAGTGTCCAGTAAAGTGAAGTAAAGTGCAGTAAAGATACAATGTTTGTACAGATGTGCAGGAGGAGGATTTTTGTCTAATCCAGCTGGATTGATCCTCTGGTTCAGTTTTTTCCATTGAGTTTTAACTCTGAGAATTAGAACCCTACGAGTCACACAAGAATAGAATAACACTTGTATATTAATGTGGAAATGAGGTAGCCTAGTGGTTAGAGTTGGGCCAGTAACTGAAATGTTGCTGGGTTCGGTAGGTAGTAGTGGTAATGGTTAGAGAGTGAGTTGGGCCAGTAACAAGAATAGAATATGTTTCTGAACACTTGTATATTAATGTTGCTAACTGGGTTCGGTAGGTAGTGGTTAGAGAGTTGGGCCAGTAACTGAAATGTTGTGGGTTCGGTAGTAGCCTAGTGGTTAGAGAGGGCCAGTAACTGAAATGTTGCTATGTTGCTGGGTTCGGTAGGTAGCCTAGTGGTTAGAGAGTTGGGCCAGTAACTGAAATGTTGCTATGTTTGGTTCGGTAGGTAGCCTAGTGGTTAGAGAGTTGGGCCAGTAACTGAAATGTTGCTGGGTTAGCCTAGTGGTTAGAGAGTTGGGCCAGTAACTGAAATGTTGCTAGTGGTTAGAGAGTTGGGCCAGTAACCAAAATGTTGCTGGGTCGAATCCCCGAGCTGACAAGGTAAACATCTGTTGTTCTGCCCTTGAACAACCCACTGTTCCCCGGGAGGCTGCCATTGTAAATAATCTGTTCTTTACTGACTTGCCTGGTTAAATAAAATAATTTTTTGGGGGGGGATAATCATGAATGGATCATGATTAATAATGAGTGAGAAAGGTAGAGCCATAAATACCATACTCCTTATTGGTACTTAAACGTTTTATATCTCCACGGTCCTAATAAACAGATAGGGGAGAGTAGCTGAGGGTTTGAACAAATGGAACAACTCTAATTCATAGACAGAGATGTGGATGCAAGGACCAACCATGAGATCAAAATGAATGTTTTAACCACGTTTTGAGTCAAATACAGTGTTTGTTTACAAGCTTATATTTGGGGTTCTGGTGAGGTTCACATTTCAGTGCAATGACCCTTTGGCTTTAAAATCACACATTAGTTCAACAACTGCAGAGTTTCTGGCCATGTTTTTAAGACAGTACTCACTGGTGTTAATCAGATCTTCAGTCTCCTCTTCCTTTCCTTCATCTCCCAAAATATCATCCTCTTCTTTGTTCAATGTTACAGCCTCCTCTTCCTCTTTCACTCTAAAATGCTCTTTCTCTTCTTTCACTATAATATCCCCCTTCCCTTCTTTCAGGACAATGTTCAGCCCCAGAGTTTCTTTCTCCGTCCAGCAGACCTCCTCTTCTTTAACAGGAGGGTAGTCGTTCAGTGAGTTCATGGTCGGGCTAGCTAGCATTAACGATAAGCTTAGTGCTAGACTCAGTATAATCAACACATTTGTACATTTAACAAGCAAATTACTTTAAGTTAAATAGTAGATACGTAAAGAGTATTGTGTTAAAAACACCGAGATCAATTTACACAAAAAATGGTCTAAAGCGCTTTAATGTTTACGGTTGTATGTTGGCTACCAGGCTAAAGAGGTGGTTGAATGAGTCAGTATCCGTGTTGGTGAAACAGCTTCCGGTGTCGTGTTGGTCCACTAGATATGACGTCACCAACGGAAGGTCGCATATCGCCGTCAGCTGACTGAAATGGGTAACGCAGTTTAGAAAAATATTCACTACATTGTTTATTCATTTAAAGATGAGCAAATATGTTTTGTCTGCCTTCTTACAGCCAAAACATTCGTCTATGCAGATCTATAGCTACATGTGAATATGTACATTATGAATATATACTGTTAGAATAGTTTAATGCAGACCTATAGCTACATGTGAATATGTACATTATGAATGCAGACCTATAGCTACATGTGAATATGTACATTATGAATGCAGACCTATAGCTTCATGTGAATATTTACATTATGAATGATGACCTATAGCTACATATGAATATGTACATTATGAATGCAGATCTATAGCTACATGTTAATATGTACATTAGGAATATATACTGTTAGAATAGTTTAATGCAGACTGTATAATAGCTACATGTTATGAATATGTACATTATGAATGCAGACCTAATAGCTACATGTTAGGAATATGTACAGAATAGTTTAATGCAGAATATAGCTACATGTTAGAATATGTACATTATGAATGCAGACCTATAGCTACATGTTAATATGTAATGCAGACCTGTAGTTTAATGCAGACCTGTAGTTTATAGCTACATGAATATGTACATTATGAATATAGACTGTTAGAATAGTTTAATGCAGACCTGTAGCTACATGTGAATATGTACATTTGGATGCAGACCTATAGCTACATGTGAATATGTACATTATGAATATATACTGTTAGAATAGTTTAATGCAGACCTGTAGCTACATGTGAATATGTACATTAGTAGTAGTTTAATGCAGACCTGTAGTTTAATGCAGACCTGTTTATGCAGACCTGTAGTTTAATGCAGACCTGTAGTTTAATGCAGACCTGTAGTTTAATGCAGACCTGTAGCTACATGTGAATATGTACATTAGTAGTAGTTTAATGCAGACCTGTAGTTTAATGCAGACCTGTAGTTTAATGCAGACCTGTAGTTTAATGCAGACCTGTAGTTTAATGCAGACCTGTAGTTTAATGCAGACCTGTAGCTACATGTGAATACAGGAGGATACATGAGGTGAGAATAGTTTCCTGTAGTTCAGTTGGTAGAGCATGGCGCACACAACGCCAGTCTTGACAATGTAATGTCAGATGCATGCTATCGAGGTGGTTGACTAGCTGCTGTTATTGAAGAAGTGTCCCGTCTACTAGATTACATGTCACGCTGGTTTTCTGTACACATGTATATTTGGATAGACTAGATTAGACTACACCTAATAGAGAATCGAAGAGGCATTTGAAATTCACTGTATTCAATTATATAATATATCTTTCAAAGTCGAAATGCAAAGAACGACCTCTCTACCAACAATCTGCATGAACCCTTCTAGTCTGGCTGTATACAACTACAGAACTACCTCTCTACCAACAATCTGCATGAACCCTTCTAGTCTGGCTAGATACAACTACAGAACTACCTCTCTACCAACAATCTGCATGAACCCTTCTAGTCTGACTAGATACAACTACAGAACTACCTGTCTACCAACAATCCACATGAACCCTTCTAGTCTGGCTAGATACAACTACAGAACTACCTCTCTACCAACAATCCACATGAACCCTTCTAGTCTGGCTAGATACAACTACAGAACTACCTCTCTACCAACAATCTGCATGAACCCTTCTAGTCTGGCTGTATACAACTACAGAACTACCTCTCTACCAACAATCCACATGAACCCTTCTAGTCTGGCTAGATACAACTACAGAACTACCTCTCTACCAACAATCCACATGAACCCTTCTAGTCTGGCTAGATACAACTACAGAACTACCTCTCTACCAACAATCTGCATGAACCCTTCTAGTCTGGCTAGATACAACTACAGAACTACCTGTCTACCAACAATCCACATGAACCCTTCTAGTCTGGCTAGATACAACTACAGAACTACCTCTCTACCAACAATCCACATGAACCCTTCTAGTCTGGCTAGATACAACTACAGAACTACCTCTCTACCAACAATCCACATGAACCCTTCTAGTCTGGCTAGATACAACTACAGAACTACCTCTCTACCAACAATCTGCATGAACCCTTCTAGTCTGGCTAGATACAACTACAGAACTACCTCTCTACCAACAATCTGCATGAACCCTTCTAGTCTGGCTAGATACAACTACAGAACTACCTCTCTACCAACAATCCACATGAACCCTTCTAGTCTGGCTAGATACAACTACAGAACTACCTCTCTACCAACAATCCACATGAACCCTTCTAGTCTGGCTAGATACAACTACAGAACTACCTCTCTACCAACAATCCACATGAACCCTTCTAGTCTGGCTAGATACAACTACAGAACTACCTCTCTACCAACAATCTGCATGAACCCTTCTAGTCTGGCTGTATACAACTACAGAACTACCTCTCTACCAACAATCTGCATGAACCCTTCTAGTCTGACTAGATACAACTACAGAACTACCTCTCTACCAACAATCTACATGAACCCTTCTAGTCTGGCTAGATACAACTACAGAACTACCTCTCTACCAACAATCTACATGAACCCTTCCAGTCTGGCTAGATACAACTACAGAACTACCTCTCTACCAACAATCTGCATGAACCCTTCTAGTCTGACTAGATACAACTACAGAACTACCTCTCTACCAACAATCCACATGAACCCTTCTAGTCTGGCTGTATACAACTACAGAACTACCTCTCTACCAACAATCTGCATGAACCCTTCTAGTCTGGCTAGATACAACTACAGAACTACCTCTCTACCAACAATCTACATGAACCCTTCTAGTCTGGCTGTATACAACTACAGAACGACCTCTCTACCAACAATCCACATGAACCCTTCTAGTCTGGCTAGATACAACTACAGAACTACCTCTCTACCAACAATCTACATGAACCCTTCTAGTCTGGCTAGATACAACTACAGAACTACCTCTCTACCAACAATCTGCAGAACCCTTCTAGTCTGGCTAGATACAACTACAGAACTACCTCTCTACCAACAATCTGCATGAACCCTTCCAGTCTGGCTAGATACAACTACAGAATGACCTCTCTACCAACAATCCACATGAACCCTTCTAGTCTGGCTAGATACAACTACAGAACTACCTCTCTACCAACAATCTGCATGAACCCTTCCAGTCTGGCTAGATACAACTACAGAACGACCTCTCTACCAACAATCTACATGAACCCTTCTAGTCTGGCTAGATACAACTACAGAACTACCTCTCTACCAACAATCTGCATGAACCCTTCCAGTCTGGCTAGATACAACTACAGAACTACCTCTCTACCAACAATCTACATGAACCCTTCCAGTCTGGCTAGATACAACTACAGAACTACCTCTCTACCAACAATCTACATGAACCCTTCTAGTCTGACTAGATACAACTACAGAACTACCTCTCTACCAACAATCTGCATGAACCCTTCCAGTCTGGCTGTATACAACTACAGAACTACCTCTCTACCAACAATCCACATGAACCCTTCTAGTCTGGCTAGATACAACTACAGAACTACCTCTCTACCAACAATCCACATGAACCCTTCTAGTCTGGCTGTATACAACTACAGAACTACCTCTCTACCAACAATCTGCATGAACCCTTCTAGTCTGGCTAGATACAACTACAGAACTACCTCTCTACCAACAATACCAACAATCCACATGAACCCTTCTAGTCTGGCTAGATACAACTACAGAACTACCTCTCTACCAACAATCCACATGAACCCTTCTAGTCTGGCTGTATACAACTACAGAACTACCTCTCTACCAACAATCTGCAAGAACCCTTCTAGTCTGACTAGATACAACTACAGAACTACCTATCTACCAACAATCTGCATGAACCCTTCTAGTCTGGCTGTATACAACTACAGAACTACCTCTCTACCAACAATCCACATGAACCCTTCTAGTCTGGCTGTATACAACTACAGAACTACCTCTCTACCAACAATACCAAGAGTGTGCAAAGCTGTCATCAAGGCAAAGGGTGGCTACTTTGAAGAATCTGAAATATAAAATATATTTTGATTAGTTTAGTTTTTGGTTACTACATGATTCCATATGTGTTATTTCATAGTTTTGATGTCTTCACTATTATTAAAATAGTAAAAAATAAACAAAAACCCTGCAACGAGTAGGTGTGTCCAAACTTTTGGCTGGTACTGTAAGTATTCAGACCCTTTGCTTTGAGACTCAACATTGAGTTTAAATGCATCCTGTTTCCATTGATCATCCTGGAGATGTTTCTACAACTTGATTGTCTATATAAGGTCTTAAAGTTGACGGTGCAAAACACAAGCCATGAGGCCAAAGGGATTGTGTCAAAGCACAGATCTGGGGAAGGGAACCAAAACGTTTCGGCAGTATTGAAGGTATCCAAGACCACAGTGGCCTCCATCATTCTTCAATGGAAGAAGTGTGGAACCACCAAGACTCTTCCTACAGCTGGCCACCCGGCCAAACTGACCAATCGGAGGAGAAGGGCCTTGGTCAGGGGAGGTGACCAAGAACCCGATGGTCACTCTGACAGTGCCCCAGTGTTTCTCTGTGGAGATGGGAGAACCTTCCAGACAACCATCTCTGCAGGAGTCCACCAGTTGGGCCTTTATGGAAGGCCCAACATACTTTTTCACTGTAAGCCTATTTTTAAGTAAGCTTTCATGTGGCATAAACAAAAACACTAATTCTCAGTCAAAAACATAAGTCAGAACACAGCCTCTCTATTCTTTCATGTGTTTTCAGGTCCTCTGACTGGGAAAATGTCTTTCCACAATGAGAGCAGTGGTATGTCTTCTTCTCGAGTGTATTTGTGTGTATTGTTTCATGTTCATTCAGGTACCTTAACCGGGTAAATGTCTTTCCACACTGGGAGCAGTGGTAGGTCTTATCTCCTTGTGTGTGTGTCCGGTCATGCTTATTCAGGCCAACTAACTTGGTAAAACTCTTTCCGCACAGAGAGCATTGGTAGGGCTTTTTTCTGTGTGTGTCCTCTCATGCTCTTTTAGGTTCCCCAAATGGGTAAAATGCTTTCCACACAGGGTGCATTGGTATGGCTTCTCTCCTGTGTGCACTCTCTCATGCTGTTTCAGGTTCACTAATCCACTAAAGCTCTTTCCACAGTGGGAACAGTGGTAAGACCTTTCTCCTGTATGTATTCTCTCATGTGTTTTCAGGCTCGCCAACCAGGTAAAATTTACTCCACATTGGGAGCAGTAATAAGGCTTCTCTCCTGTGTGTATTCTATTGTGTATTTTCAGGGACCCTAACTCTGTAAATCTCTTTCCACACAGGGAGCATTGGTAGGGCTTTTCTTGTGTGTGTGTCCTTTCATGTGTTTTCAGGCTCCCTGACCACCTAAAACTCTCTCCACAGTGGGAACAGTGGTAAGGCATCTCTCCTGTGTGTATTCTCTCATGCGTTGTCAGGGTGCCTAACGACCTAAAGCGCTTTCCACAATGGGAACAATGGTAAGGCTTCTCCCCTCTGTGTATTCTATCATGCTGTTTCAGGTTCTCTAAACGGGTAAACCTCTTTCCACACTGAGAGCAGTGGAAAGGCTTTTCCCCTCTGTGTGTTCTCTCATGCACTCTTAGGTTCTGTAGCTTAGTAAAACTCTTTCCACAGAGGGAACAGTGGTGTCGTCCTGCAGGTTTGGATGTCTCTGGGTCTGGTTCCCCTGAAGGACTCTTCTTTGGGTCTGGTTCCCCTGAAGGACCCGTCTCTGGGTCTGGTTCCCCTGAAGGACTCTTTCCGCTGTCAAAGTGAGAGTCTGGTCTCTCTCCTGCCAAAGAAAAACAGAGTATTTAGTTAAACAGAAAGACTGAATGACACTTCAAAATGATAAAACGGCAGTGGTGGAGAAAGTACCCAATTGTGATACTTGAGTAAAACTTCAGATCCCTTAATAGAAAGGTACTCAAGTAAAAGTGAAAGTCACCCAGTAAAATAGTACTTGAGTAAAAATCTACAATTATGAGAAGTCTAAAAGTATTTGGTTCTAAATATACTCAACTATCAAAAGTGAAAGTATAAATCACTTCAAATTCCTTATATTACGCAAAGCAGACAGCACCATTTTCTTGTTTTTCAAATGCACAGATAGCCAGGGGCTATATAAATTATGCATTTGTGTCTGCCAGATCAGAGGCAGTAGGGATGACCACGTGTTCTCTTGATAAGTGTGTGAATTGGACCCTTTTCCTGTCCTGCAACTTTTGGGTGTCAGGGAAAATGTATGGAGTAAAAAGAACATTATTTTCTTTAGGAATGTAGTGACGTAAAAGTCTTCCGGTACAGCTGGTGCTCTCATGCATTTTTCAGTGTTATTTGCCTTGAAGCGAGCGTAGAAGTAGTTTAGCTTGTCCGGTAGGCTCGTGTCACTGGACAGCTCTCGGCTGTGCTTCCCTTTGTAGTCTGTAATGGTTTGCAGGCCCTGCCACATCCGAGGAGTGTTGGAGCCGGTGTTGTACGACTCAACCTTAGTCAGGTATTGACGCTTTGCCTGTTTGATGGTTCATTGGAGGGCATAACGGGATTTCTTATAAGCTTCCGGGTTAGATTCCCGCTCCTCGAAAGCGGCAGCTCTAGCCTTTCACTCAGTGCGGATGTTGCCTGTAATCCATGGCTTCTGGTTGGGGTATATACGTACGGTCACTGTGGGGACGACATCATCGATGCACTTATTGATGAAGCCAGTGACTGATGTGGTGTACTCCTCAATGCCATTGGGGGAATCCCGGAACATATTCCAGTCTTTGCTAGCAAAACAGTCCTGTAGCTTAGCATCTGCTTCATCTGACCACTTTTTTATTGATCTAGTCACTGGTGCTTCCCTCTTAAATTTTTGCTTGTAAGCAGGAATCAAGAGGATGGAATTATGGTCAGATTTTGCCAAATGGAGGGTGAGGGAGAGCTTTGTATGCGTCTCTGTGTGTGGAGTCTAGGTGGTCCAGAGTGCTTTTTCCTCTGGTTGCACATTTAACATGCTGATAGAAATTTGGTAAAACTGATTTAAGTTTCCCTTCATTAAAGTCCTTGGCTACTAGGAGCGCCGCCTCTGGGTGAGCAGTTTCCTGTTTGCTTATGGGGGAATGAAGCTCATTCAATGCTGTCTTAGTGCCAGCCTCTATCTGTGGTGGTATGTGAACGGCTACAAAGAATATAGATAAACTCTCTTGGTAGGTAATGTGGTCTGCAGCTTATCATAAGAAACTCTACTTCAGGCAATGCGGTCTTAGTGCCAGCCTCAGTCGGTGGTGGTATGTAAACAGCTACGAAAAATGCAGATAAACTCTCTAGGTAGATAGTGTGGTCTACAGCTTATCATGAGAAACTCTACTTCAGGCAATAGTATAGTAATAATTCAATAGCTCGAGACTTCCTTACAAAAATACATAGACCTCCGCCCCTTGTCTTACCAGACGCTGCTGTTCTATCCTTCCAGTACAGCGTATAACCAGCCAGCTGTATGTTGGTAGTGTCGTAGTTCAGCCACGACTCCGTGAAGCATAAGATGTTACAGTTTTTAATGTCCCGTTGGTAGTTTAATCTTCCCAATAACTTGTCCATTTTATTGTCCAAAGATTGCACATTTGCTAGCAGAATTGAGGTGGAGTGTTTTTTTTTCTTCGATCGCATCCGACTCTTCAGAACGCAGCCCTCCCTCAGACCTCTCTTTCTCCGTCTCCTCTTCAAGCAGATCACTGGGGTCGGGGCCTGTTCCGAGGGAGCCATATATCCTCCGCCTCAGGCTCGTCAGAGTGGTGAAAGAAGAAAAATGATTCTGCCGTGGTGAGTCACCGAGGTCCTGTTATTTTCGGTCATAAGAGATGTTAGCGGCAACATTATGAACAAAAATAGTAATGGTAAAAAACATAAGTTAAATACAACACAGATAACGCAGATAAACAGACAAAAAAACAATCGGTTGGGGGCATGTAAAACATCTGCAACTAGAGAACCAACCCCTTCGCTCCATATTTTCCGCTGCCTGCTCCACCACCACAGAAAGCACTGAGCTGAAACACCTGCACTTTGGAGCTCAAGAAAGCAAAAAAAGTATGCGGCTTTATTAATGCAATATTTATTAATTCATGTTTTTTTTTTTACATTGTTTGCAAACTGATGTGATGCATATTAATGCCACAATAACATGCAAAACAGGCAACCACAAAAACAACAAAAAAACGATATACACTGCTCAAAAAAAAAAATAAAGGGAACACTAAAATAACACATCCTAGATCTGAATGAATTAAATACTTTTTTCTTTCCATAGTTGAATGTGCTGACACCAAATCACACAAAAATGATCAATGGAAATCAAATGTATCAACCCATGGAGGTCTGGATTTGGAGACACACTCAAAATTAAAGTGGAAAACCACACTACAGGCTGATCCAACTTTGATGTAATGTCCTTAAAACCAGTCAAAATGAGGCTCAGTAGTGTGTGTGGCCTCCACGTGCCCGTATGACCTCCCTACAACTCCTGGACAGTCTGTGGTGCAATGTGGCGTTGGTGGATGGAACGAGACATGATGTCCCAGATGTGCTCAATTGGATTCAGGTCTGGGGAATGGGCGGGCCAGTCCATAGCATCAATGCCTTCCTCTTGCAGGAACTGCTGACACACTCCAGCCACATGAGGTCTAGCATTGTCTTGCATTAGGAGGAACCCAGGGTCAACCGCACCAGCATATGGTCTCACAAGGGGTCTGAGGATCTCATCTCGGGTACCTAATGGCAGTCAGGTTACCTCTGGCGAGCACATGGAGGGCTGTGCGGCCCCCAAAGAAATGCCACCCCACACCAAGACTGACCCACCACCAAACCGGTCATGCTGGAGGATGTTGCAGGCAGCAGAACATTCTCCACGGTGTCTCCAGACTGTCACGTCTGTCACATGTGCTCAGTGTGAACCTGCTTTCATCTGTGAAGAGCACAGGGCGCCAGTGGTGAATTTGATCTTGGTGTTCTCTGGCAAATGCCAAACGTCCTGCACGGTGTTGGGCTGTAAGCACAACCCCCACCTGTGGACGTCGGGCCCTCATACCACCCTCGTGGAGTCTGTTTCTGACCATTTGAGCAGACACATGCACATTTGTGGCCTGCTGGAGGTCATTTTGCAGGGCTCTGGCAGTGCTCCTCCTGCTCCTCCTTGCACAGATGCGGAGGTAGCGGTCCTGCTGCTGGGTTGTTGCCCTCCTACGGCCTCCTCCACATCTCCTGATGTACTGGCCTGTCTCCTGGTAGCGCCTCCATGCTCTGGACACTACGCTGACAGACACAGCAAACCTTTTGCCACAGCTCGCATTGATGTGCCATCCTGGATGAGCTGCACTACCTGAGCCACTTGTGTGGGTTGTAGACTCCGTCTCATGCTACCACTAGAGTGAAAGCACCGCCAGCATTCAAAAGTGACCAAAACATCAGCCAGGAAGCATAGGAACTGAGAAGTGGTCTGTGGTCGCCACCTGTAGAACCACTCCTTTATTGGGGGTGTCTTGCTAATTGCCTATAATTTCCACCTGTTGTATATTCCATTTGCACAACAGCATGTGAAATTTATTGTCAATCACTGTTGCTTCCTAAGTGGACAGTTTGATTTCACAGAAGTGTGATTGACTTGGAGTTACATTGTGTTGTTTAAGTGTTCCCTTTATTTTTTTGAGCAGTGTAATATATATTTGTTTAATACCACATTAAATCATACTCAAAAAAGGTTTACAGGAATTCCCAGGCCTCTCCTGTAAACTTTTTAAAACCAATTCCTGTAAAACTTTTTTGAATATGATTTAATGTGGTATTAAACAAAAACACAAATTCTCAGTCAAAAGCACAAGTCAGAACACAGCCTCTCTATTCTCTCATGTGATTTAAGGTCCTCTGACTGGGAAAATGTCTTTCCACAATTAGAGCAGTGGTATGTCGTTTCCTCCTGTGTATTTGTATGAATTATTTCAGGTTCTATAACCAGGTAAATCTTATTCCACACTGAGAGCAGTGGTAGGTCTTGTTTTTCAGGATCCCTAACAAGGTAAAATGTCTTTCCACATTGGGAGCAGTGGTCAGGTGTGTCCTCTCATGTGATGTAAGGTCCTGTAATCGTGAAAATCTCTTTCCTCACTGGGAGAACTGGTAAGGCTTTTCTCCTGTGTGTATTCCTTTATGCCTTTTCAGGCTCGCTAAATGGGTAAAACTCTTTCCACAGAGGGAACACTTAAAAGGCTTTTCTCCCGTGTGTGTCCTCTCATGCTCTTTTAGATTGCCCAAAGTGGTCAAACTCTTTCCACACAGGGAGCAGTGGTGAGGCTTCTCTCCTGTATGTATTCTCTTATGTATTTTCAGGGTCTCTAAATGAGAAAAATACTTGCCACACTGGGAGCAGTAATAAGGCTTCTCTCCTGTGTGCATTCTCTCATGTGTTTTCAGACTCCCTATCTGGGTAAAACTCTTTCCACACAGAGAACAGTGGTAAGGCTTCTCTCCTGAGTGTATTTTCTCGTGTTTTTTAAGATTGCCTAACATGGTAAAATTCTTTCCACACAGGGAGCAAGGGTAAGGCTTCTCTCCTGTATGAATTCTCTCATGTATTTTCAGGCTTCCTAACTGAGTAAAACTCTTTCCGCACTGGGAGCATTGGTAGGTCTTCCTCCCTGCTGTATGTATTTCTTCATGCCTATTCAGGGCCCTTAACCAGGTAAAACTCTTTCCACACTGGGAACATTGAAAAGGCTTTTCTCCTGTGTGCATCGTCTCGTGCTGTTTTAGGTTCCAGAACCGGGTAAAACTCTTTCCACAGTGGGCGCAGTGGTGTGGTCTTGCTGGTTTGGACGTCTCTGGGTCTGGTTCCCCTGAAGGACTCTTCCCGCTGTCAGAGTGAGAGTCTGGTCCCTCTCCTGCCAAAGACAGAGTATTGAGTGAAACTGAGACCTGAATGAAACCACCACATGATAAAACTGTCTTCCTATGAGGTTTAATCCAGAATAGATCCCTCAATAACAAATAAAGAGTGGCTGTTGTGATGTATAGGCCAATAAAAACACTATTGAACTTCATGGTTGTTATGCATTCATTAGACCTAATAGATAAATAGACTAGTCAGTATAGGATACATGTAATAGACTAGTCAGTATAGGATACATGTATTAGACCTAATGGGTAAATAGACTATTCAGTATAGGACACATGTATTAGACTCATGGATAAATAGACTAGTCAGTATAGGATACATTATTAGACCTAAGACTAGTCAGTATAGGTATAGGATACATGTAATAGATGTCAGTATAGGATACAATAGACTAGTCAGTATAGGATACATGTAATAGACTAGTCAGTATAGGATACATGTAATAGACTAGTCAGTATAGGATACATGTAATAGACTAGTCAGTATAGGATACATGTATTAGACTAGTAATAGGATAAATAGACTAGTCAGTATAGGATACATGTAATAGACTAGTCAGTATAGGATACATGTAATAGACCTAATGGATAAATAGACTAGTCAGTATAGGATACATGTATTAGACCTCAGTATAGGATAAATAGACTAGTCAGTATAGGATACATGTAATAGACTAGTCAGTATAGGATACATGTAATAGACTAGTCTATAGGATACATGTAATAGACTAGTATAGGATACATGTAATAGACTAGTCAGTATAGGATACATGTATTAGACCTAATGGATAAATAGACTAGTCAGTATAGGATACATGTAATAGACTAGTCAGTATATATGATACATGTAATAGACTAGTCAGTATAGGATACATGTAATAGACTAGTCAGTATAGGATACATGTAATAGACTAGTCAGTATAGGATACATGTAATAGACTAGTCAGTATAGGATACATGTAATAGACTAGTCAGTATAGGATACATGTAATAGACCTAATAGATAAATAGACTAGTCAGTATAGGATACATGTATTAGACCTAATAGATAAATAGACTAGTCAGTATAGGATACATGTATTAGACCTAATGGATAAATAGACTAGTCAGTATAGGATACATGTAATAGACTAGTCAGTATAGGATACATGTATTAGACCTAATGGATAAATAGACTAGTCAGTATAGGATACATGTAATAGACTAGTCAGTATAGGATACATGTAATAGACTAGTCAGTATAGGATACATGTAATAGACATAATGGGTAAATAGACTAGTCAGTATAGGATACATGTAATAGACCTAATAGATAAATAGACTAGTCAGTATAGGATACATGTAATAGACTAGTCAGTATAGGATACATGTAATAGACTAGTCAGTATAGGATACATGTAATAGACCTAATGGATAAATAGACTAGTCAGTATAGGATACATGTAATAGACTAGTCAGTATAGGATACATGTAATAGACTAGTCAGTATAGGATACATGTAATAGACTAGTCAGTATAGGATACATGTAATAGACCTAATGGATAAATAGACTAGTCAGTATAGGATACATGTAATAGACTAGTCAGTATAGGATACATGTAATAGACTAGTCAGTATAGGATACATGTAATAGACTAGTCAGTATAGGATACATGTATTAGACCTAATGGATAAATAGACTAGTCAGTATAGGATACATGTATTAGACCTAATGGATAAATAGACTAGTCAGTATAGGATACATGTAATAGACTAGTCAGTATAGGATACATGTATTAGACCTAATAGATAAATAGACTAGTCAGTAGGATAGGATACATGTAATAGACTAGTCAGTATAGGATACATGTAATAGACTAGTCAGTATAGGATACATGTAATAGACTAATGGATAAATAGTCAGTATAGGATACATGTATAGACCTAATGGATAAATAGACTAGTCAGTATAGGATACATGTATTAGACCTAATGGATAAATAGACTAGTCAGTATAGGATACATGTAATAGACTAGTCAGTATAGGATACATGTAATAGACTAGTCAGTATAGGATACATGTATTAGACTAGTAAATAGACTATAGGATAGGATACATGTAATAGACTAGTCAGTATAGGATACATGTAATAGACTAGTCAGTATAGGATACATGTAATAGACTAGTCAGTATAGGATACATGTAATAGACTAGTCAGTATAGGATACATGTATAAGACCTAATGGATAAATAGACTAGTCAGTATAGGATACATGTAATAAACTAGTCAGTATAGGATACATGTAATAGACCTAATGGATAAATAGACTAGTCAGTATAGGATACATGTAATAGACCTAATGGATAAATAGACTAGTCAGTATAGGATACATGTAATAGACTAGTCAGTATAGGATACATGTAATAGACTAGTCAGTATAGGATACATGTAATAGACTAGTCAGTATAGGATACATGTAATAGACTAGTCAGTATAGGATACATGTAATAGACTAGTCAGTATAGGATACATGTAATAGACTAGTCAGTATAGGATACATGTAATAGACTAGTCAGTATAGGATACATGTATTAGACCTAATAGATAAATAGACTAGTCAGCATAGGATACATGTAATAGACTAGTCAGTATAGGATACATGTAATAGACTAGTCAGTATAGGATACATGTAATAATAGGTAAATAGACTAGTAGTCAGTATAGGATACATGTAATAGACTAGTCAGTATAGGATACATGTAATAGACTAGTCAGTATAGGATACATGTATTAGACCTAATGGATAAATAGACTAGTCAGTATAGGATACATGTAATAGACTAGTCAGTATAGGATACATGTAATAGACTCAGTATAGGATACATGTAATAGACTAGTCAGTATAGGATACATGTAATAGACCTAATGGGTAAATAGACTAGTCAGTATAGGATACATGTAATAGACTAGTCATGGATAAATAGACTAGTCAGTATAGGATACATGTAATAGACTAGTCAGTATAGGATACATGTATTAGACCTAATAGGATAAATAGACTAGTCAGTATAGGATACATGTAATGTAATAGGATACATGTAATCAGTATAGGATACATGTAATAGACTAGTCAGTATAGGATACATGTAATAGACTAGTCAGTATAGGATACATGTAATAGACTAGTCAGTATAGGATACATGTAATAGACTAGTCAGTATAGGATACATGTATTAGACCTAATAGGTAAATAGACTAGTCAGTATAGGATACATGTAATAGACTAGTCAGTATAGGATACATGTAATAGACCATGGTAATAGACTAGTCAGTATAGGATACATGTAATAGACTAGTCAGTATAGGATACATGTAATAGACTAGTCAGTATAGGATACATGTAATAGACTAGTCAGTATAGGATACATGTAATAGACTAGTCAGTATAGGATACATGTAATAGACCTAATAGATACATAGACTAGTCAGTATAGGATACATGTATTAGACTAGTCAGTATAGGATACATGTATTAGACCTAATGGTTAAATAGACTAGTCAGTATAGGATACATGTAATAGACTAGTCAGTATTATTAATAGACCTAATGGATAAATAGACTAGTCAGTATAGGATACATGTAATAGACTAGTCAGTATAGGATACATGTAATAGACTAGTCAGTATAGGATACATGTAATAGACATAATAGGTAAATAGACTAGTCAGTATAGGATACATCTAGACCTAATGGATAAATAGACTAGTCAGTATAGGATACATGTAATAGACTAGTCAGTATAGGATACATGTAATAGACTAGTCAGTATAGGATACATGTAATAGACCTAATGGATAAATAGACTAGTCAGTATAGGATACATGTATTAGACTAGTCAGTATCTACATGTAATAGACTAGTCAGTATAGGATACATGTAATAGACTAGTCAGTATAGGATACATGTAATAGACCTAATGGATAAATAGACTAGTCAGTATAGGATACATGTATTAGACTAGACTAGTCAGTATAGGATACAGTATAGATAGGTAA
Organism: Oncorhynchus tshawytscha; assembly: GCF_018296145.1. Lineage (NCBI taxonomy): Eukaryota > Metazoa > Chordata > Actinopteri > Salmoniformes > Salmonidae > Oncorhynchus > Oncorhynchus tshawytscha. Next base: position 2,498,708 of record NC_056459.1, on the reverse strand, counting down.
ATAGACTAGTCAGTATAGGATACATGTAATAGACTAGTCAGAATAGGATACATGTAATAGACTAGTCAGTATAGGATACATGTATTAGACCTAATAGATAAATAGACTAGTCAGTATAGGATACATGTAATAGACTAGTCAGTATAGGATACATGTAATAGACCTAATGGATAAATAGACTAGTCAGTATAGGATACATGTAATAGACTAGTCAGTATAGGATACATGTAATAGACTAGTCAGTATAGGATACATGTATTAGACCTAATGGATAAATAGACTAGTCAGTATAGGATACATGTAATAGACTAGTCAGTATAGGATACATGTAATAGACTAGTCAGTATAGGATACATGTAATAGACTAGTCAGTATAGGATACATGTAATAGACTAGTCAGTATAGGATACATGTAATAGACTAGTCAGTATAGGATACATGTAATAGACTAGTCAGTATAGGATACATGTAATAGACTAGTCAGTATAGGATACATGTAATAGACTAGTCAGTATAGGATACATGTAATAGACTAGTCAGTATAGGATACATGTAATAGACTAGTCAGTATAGGATACATGTAATAGACTAGTCAGTATAGGATACATGTAGACTAGTCAGTATAGGATACATGTAATAGACTAGTAATAGGTAAATAGACTAGTCAGTATAGGATACATGTATTAGACCTAATGGATAAATAGACTAGTCAGTATAGGATACATGTAATAGACTAGTCAGTATAGGATACATGTAATAGACTAGTCAGTATAGGATGTACATGTAATAGACTAGTCAGTATAGGATACATGTAATAGACTAGTCAGTATAGGATACATGTAATAGACTAGTCAGTATAGGATACAGGTATTAGACCTAATAGGTAAATAGACTAGTCAGAATAGGATACATGTATTAGACATAATGGATAAATAGACTAGTCAGTATAGGATACATGTAATAGACTAGTCAGTATAGGATACATGTAATAGACTAGTCAGTATAGGATACATGTAATAGACTAGTCAGTATAGGATACATGTAATAGACCTAGTATAGGATACAAATAGACTAGTCAGTATAGGATACATGTATTAGACTAATGGATAAATAGACTAGTCAGTATAGGATACATGTAATAGACCATTCAGTATAGGATACATGTAATAGACTAGTCAGTATAGATACATGTAATAGACTAGTCAGTATAGGATACATGTAATAGACCTAATGGGTAAATAGACTAGTCAGTATAGATACATGTATTAGACCTAATGGATAAATAGACTAGTCAGTATAGGATACATGTAATAGACTAGTCAGTATAGGATACATGTATTAGACCTAATGGATAAATAGACTAGTCAGTATAGGATGTATTACTAATGTAAATAGACTAGTCAGTATAGGATACATGTAATAGACTAGTCAGTATAGGATACATGTAATAGACTAGTCAGTATAGGATACATGTAATAGACTAGTCAGTATAGGATACATGTAATAGACTAGTCAGTATAGGATACATTTGTAGAATAAGGCTGTAACGTAACAAAATGTGGAAAAAGTCAAGGGGTCTGAATACTTTCCGAATGCACTGTACATCACTGTGACGCTTTTCTAGGAACAGGTTTTTGATATTCTATTGATGATATTAATCAAGAACATGTTTTATTTTTGGATCTACGATTTCATAACTTGTTTTAATCATATTGTGGATTATTTAAATTATATCTAGGGGCTGTGTCATTGTGTACCACTGTCTCTATTTAAATTATATCTAGGGGCTGTGTCATTGTGTACCACTGTCTCTATTTAAATTATATCTAGGGGCTGTGTCATTGTGTACCACTGTCTCTATTTAAATTATATCTAGGGGCTGTGTCATTGTGTACCACTGTCTCTATTTAAATTATATCTAGGGGCTGTGTCATTGTGTACCACTGTCTCTATTTGCAGTAATTCATAGTCCATTACATTGTGAAAGGTTTGTCTCATTGAGTCATTTTATATCATTAATTCATATTATTTTAAATCTACTCATATTTCAACATTGGTGCCTTATTCTATTCTACTGTATTAGCTACCATGGAGCCTTATTATAATGTATTAGCTACCATGGAGCCTTATTATAATGTATTAGCTACCATGGAGCCTTATTCTATTCTACTGTATTAGCTACCATGGAGCCTTATTATATTATAATGTATTAGCTACCATGGAGCCTTATTCTATTCTACTGTATTAGCTACCATGAGCCTTATTATAGCCTTATTCTGGAGCCTTATTCTATATCTACTGTATTAGCTACCATGGAGCCTTATTCTATTATAATGTATTAGCTACCATGGAGCCTTATTCTATTATAATGTATTCTACCATGGAGCCTTATTCTATTATAATGTATTAGCTACCATGGAGCCTTATTCTATTATAATGTATTAGCTACCATGGAGCCTTATTTATTCTATTATACTGCCTTATTCTAGCTACCATGGAGCCTTATTCTATTCTACTGTATTAGCTACCATGGTGCCTTATTCTATTATAATGTATTAGCTACCATGGAGCCTTATTCTATTTACTGTATTAGCTACCATGGAGCCTTATTATTGTATTAGCTACCATGAGCCTTATTCTGTCTGTATTAACCATACTGATTATAAAAGCCGACCCTCAGACTCCTCTTTCCTTTCCCCCTATTATAATGTAGAACCATACTGAATAAAGCCGACCCTCAGACTCCTCTTCCCTTTCCCCCATGTGAACCATACTGAATAAAGACAACCCTCAGATTCCTCTTTTTGCACGTTGCACACCTCAGGCGAGTAATACCCTGTGACTTCTTTAATATTAGACATCACGCACCAGGTGTTATGGACAAATAGACACACACCCCCACCCGTCGTCTTGCCAGACATAACTTCTCTGTCCTACCGATACACAGTAAACCCAGCCAGCTCAATATTATCCATGTCCTCGTTCAGCTATGACTCGGTGAAGCATAAAATTACAGTTTGTAATGTCCCGTTGGATATAAGTGCATTTTTGTTTTCCAACAACGTTGGCCAATAGAAAGGTTCGCAGTGGAGGTTTACTCACTCGCCCGACCTCCGCCCCCTTTTTCTCTGTCTTTTCTTTACGCAAATGATGGGGATTTGGGCCTGTTCTCGAGAAAGCAGTATATCTTAGGGCTTATCTTTAGGTCTGGTCGGGTATCTGCAGTATATCCTTCGCCTCGGACTTGTTCAGTTCGAGGTGAGTAATCCCAGTTCTGATGTCCAGAAGTTATTTTCGGTCATATGAAACGGTAGCAGCAACAACATGTACAAAATAAGTTAAAAGATAACTTTTTGAAAAATTACAAAATAGCACAGTTGGTTAGGAGCCCGTAAAACGACAGCCATCCTCCACGGAGCCATTATGTACAATAACTTATCAATGACCCAAGCCCAGCTCATTTAATCCCTACCATTGTATCGCTGAGTTGTCATAATGCGTCAGCAAATGTACATTATCCCAGGGGTGTTGGAAGACAATGTAAGTAGCCTAATTTATGTCCCTATAACCAGTGGTGTAAAGTACTTAAGGAAAAATACTTTAAAGTACTACTTAAGTACTTTTTTGGGCTATCTGTACTTTACTATTTATATTTTTGACAACTTTTACTTCACTACATTCCTAAAGATAATAATGTACTTTTTACAACATACATTTTCCCCTCACACCCAAAAATACTTGTTACATTTTGAACACTTAGCAGGCCAGGAAAGTGGTCCAATTCACACACTTATCAAGAGAACATGTGGGCATCCCTACTGCCTCTGATCTGGAGGACTCACTAAACAGAGAACATCCCTGGGCATCCCTACTGCCTCTGATCTGGAGGACTCACTAAACACATGCTTCGTTTGTAAATGATGTCTGAGTGTTGGAGTGTACCCCCTGACTATCTGTACAATTGTAAAACAAGAAAACGATGCCATCTGCTTTGCTTAAGACTATTACTGTTGATAGTTATCTATATTTTAGCAATTCAATTTACTTTTGAAACTTAGGAATATTTAGAACCAGTATTTTACTGGCTGACAATGCTTGATAATGTATGTAATATCAACAGAGAGATATATTTTCTTGGTGATTTCAATACTGACTTCAATATTTCAATATCAACAAGCTGCCCACTCAAGAAAAAAAACTCAAAACTGCAACCAGTGCCTGCAACCTGGTTCAGGATATCAGTATCCCTGGATTGTAAACGGTCATGGACATAACATGTTGAAACAACAGTAGCTAGGATGGGGAGAAGTATAACAAATGAAGGGCTGCTCTGTCTTCTTAAACAACAACAAGGCAGGTCCTACAGGCTCTAGTTTCTACCTTCTTAACAACACTATCAACAATGCAGGTCCTAGTTTCTACCTTCTTAAACAACACTATCAACAAGGCAGGTCCTACAGGCTCTAGTTTCTACCTTCTTAACAACACTATCAACAAGGCAGGTCCTACAGGCTCTAGTTTCTACCTTCTTAACAACACTATCAACAAGGCAGGTCCTAGTTTCTACCTTCTTAACAACACTATCAACAAGGCAGGTCCTAGTTTATACCTTCTTAACACTATCAACAAGGCAGGTCCTAGTTTCTACCTTCTTAACAACACTATCAACAAGGCAGGTCCTACAGGCTCTAGTTTTGTCGCACCTGAACTACTGTTCAGTCGTGTGGTCAGGTGCCACAAAGAGGGACTTAGGAAAATGTAAATAGGTTCAGAACAGGGCAGCACGACTGGCCCTTGGATGTACACAGAGAGCTAACAATGATATGCATGTCAATCTCTCCTGGCTCAAAGTAGAGGAGAGATGCATCACTGCTTGTATTTGTGAGAGGTGTTGACAAGCTGAATGCACCGAGCTGTATGCTTGAACTACTGGCACACAAGCTCAGACACCCATACATACCCCACAAGACATGCCACCAGAGGTCTCTTCACAGTCTCCAAGTATAGAACAGACTATGGGAGAAGCACAGTACTACATAGAGCCATGACTACATGGAACTATATTCCACATCAGGTAACTGATGCAAGTACAAGTACAGTAGAATCAGATTTGGTAAAAAAAAACATAAAACTACACCTTATGGAACAGTGTGGACAATGAAGAACCACATAGACATACATATGAGAAGACGCACACCTACACACCTACACATGGACTATGTACTGTAGATATGTGGTGGTAGAGTAGTGGCCTGATGGAACACACGTAATGTGTTGTAGATATGTGGTGGTAGAGTAGTGGCCTGATGGAACACAATATGTTGTAGATATGTGGTAGTAGAGTAGTGGCCTGATGGAACACAATATGTTGTAGATATGTGGTAGTAGAGTAGTGGCCTGATGGAACACACGTAATGTATTGTAGATATGTGGTAGTAGAGTAGTGGCCTGATGGAACACAATATGTTGTAGATATGTGGTGGTAGAGTAGTGGCCTGATGGAACACAATATGTTGTAGATATGTGGTGGTAGAGTAGTGGCCTGATGGAACACATGTAATGTATTGTAGATATGTGGTGGTAGAGTAGTGGCCTGATGGAACACAATATGTTGTAGATATGTGGTGGTAGAGTAGTGGCCTGATGGAACACAATATGTTGTAGATATGTGGTGGTAGAGTAGTGGCCTGATGGAACACAATATGTTGTAGATATGTGGTAAGTGGCCTGATGGAAACACACGTAATGTATTGTAGATATGTGGTAGTAGAGTAGTGGCCTGATGGAACACATATATAATTAAACCCCAGGAAAAGCTGTTTGAAATGTAATGGGGTCATAAACCCCAGGAAATAGCTGTTGCCTTTTTAAATCATATATAACTGCCTTAATGTTGCTGGACCCCAGGAAGAGTAGCTGCTGCCTTGACAGGACCTAATGGGGATCCATAATAAAATCCAGGAAGAGTAGCTGCTGCCTTAGCACAACCTAAAAGGGATCCTTAATAAATACAAATGGAACTACCTCCATGTTTTGAGGATATACAGAGTTCATTTACAGTTACATTGTTAAAAAACTATGAGAGTAAAACAAGCTTATATTTTGGGTTCGGATAGAGTACAACAGTTGAACTACATTCAGTGGACATTTATAAGTTATATTCTCCAAGAATCAATGGCGAGGCTCAGAGCCAGATATTAAAATGATGTATTAATTCAATAAGGGCAGTTTGTGGCCCTGCTTTTAAGACAGTACTCACTGGTGTTAATCAAATCTTCAGCCTCCTCTTCCTCTTCAAAAGGTTCTTTCTCTTCTTTCACTATAACATCCTGCTCCTCTTCCTCCTTTTTAATTCTGAAAGCTTCTACCTGCTCTTCTTCCACTGTGACAGCCTCTATCCCCTCTTCATCTTTCACTCTAATATGTTCTTTCTCTTCTTTCACTGTAACATCATCCTCTTCTTTTAATGTGATACTGATGGCCTCCTCTACCTCCTCTTTCATTCTGAAAGCGTCTTCCTCTCCTTTTACTGTAATATCCCCCTCCTCCTCTTTCACGACAATGTTCAGTCCCAGAGCTTCTTTCTCCGTCCAGCAGACCTCCTCTTCTTTATCAGGAGGAGAGTAGCTTAGTGAACTCATGGTCCGAGATGTTAGCTAGTTAGCATTAACAACTAGCCTGGTTCTAAGCTAATTCAGCAATCCAGCTAGCTACTAACTTAACAAAGTATATATTTAATTAAATGGGGAAACTAGCTATACGAAACAAGTATGTTTTAAACACAGGGACCAATATACACCGAAACAGTCTTAAAGAGCTCATACGTTTCGGCTATATTGAGTAACAAGCTACGGAGGTGTCTGACAAGCTGCTGTTGTTGAAGAAACTTCCCGTTCCGTCCACTAAATTACACGTCACGCTGGTAGCGACGCCCGAAAGACGCTCAGCGCCATCTGGGGAAGTTGATTGATTAGTGCAGATTTGTAATGAGTACACAATCAAAACATATTTGACATCTGCTACACACAGTGGTGTAAAGTACTTAGGTAAAAATGACTTCAAAGTTCTACTTAAGTCGTTTTTGGGGGTATCTGTACTTTACTATTCTTATTTTTGACAACTTTTACTAAAGAAAAGGATGTACGTTTTATTCCATACATTTCCCCTGACACCCAAAAGTACTCATCACATGTTTAAATGCTTAGCAGGACAGGAAAATGGTCTAATTCACACACTTATCAAGAGAACATCCCTGGTCATCCCTTCTGCCTCACCAAGCAGACTCACTAAACATAAATGATTTGTTTGTAAATTATGTCTGAGTGTTTAAGTGTGCCCCTGCATGAAATCATGCCGCCTGGTTTGCTTAATATAAGGAATGTGAAATGCTTTATACTTTTACTCTTGATACTTAAGAATATTTTATCAATTACATTTACTTTTTATAGTTAAGTATATTTAAAACCAAACACTTTTAAGACTTTTACTCAAGTACTATTTTACTGGGTGACTTTCACTTTTTTCTTGAGTAACTTTCTATTAAAGTATCTTTACTTTTACTTAAGTATGATAATTGGGTACTTTTTCCACCACTGATTACACATCTGCATTTAAAGGGAAATGTCATATCTTTTTTACGTCATATCCGGATGTAACCTAAAACATTACCCCAGTTTGATATGCTGCGTGTGTATTCATTCCCATATCAGCAAAATAAAACGTCATGTTTTGGTCACAGAGAAACAACCACATGGTTAGCTAGTTGGCTTCAGCAGGTTCTACCATTTCACAATAGTCTGTAATGACTAGTTTAACAAAATACGTTTTTGTTGTGAAAACAAAATAAGTGTATCTAGCCTTTTAGCTCCCTCTGGTTGATGACTGCTAGCTAGATAGCCTTTTGCTGCCTTGGCAACAGCTAATGGGGATCCATCATAAATATAAATACCCTTGGTTTGCTGTTTAAATTTAGCAGTTTTTCTTATTCACAATAAAGAGTACCATAATGATAGTCACTTCATACTTGTGTTGTTTCATGTATTTTGGGAGGCTAGACCCTCAAGACAATTACTTAACCTTTCTGGCTGTAGTAACTAGTGACATCCTTGTTGTTGTGAAGAAGCTGTCATGTCCACCAGATTATACGTCACACTGGCAGCATTGCCTGAAAGACCGGGTAAGCATTTGAAGAAAAATTTTATTTATTTTTCATTTCTTTCAATAAAGATAAATGTTATATTGAGGCGTACAAAGAGAAACATATGTTAATTTATTCGTTTTTATTCATTTAAAATAAACTTTACATCTACTACACAATCAGTCAAATAAACAGTTGATTTTAACAATGCTATTCAAATGAGTGCTAGCTATATACATGGTATTAGAATAGATAGATACCCATATATACAGTACCAGTCAAAAGTTTGGACACATCTACTCATTCAAGGGGTTGTCTTTATTTTTACTATTTTCTACATTGTAGAATAATAATGAAGACATAAACTACAAAATAACATATATACTAGGGATGCATCGATATTACATTTTTGGCCAATACCAATAACCCATATTAAAAAATGTTTGCGGCCTTTTAAGCATTCTACTACAGTTAAATAGTTGAAACACACACACACACACACACACACACAACACACACACATCACACACCACACACACACACACACACACACACACACACACACACACACACACACACACACACTGACCAAAAAGTTATTTTGTTTGTATTTACGTATGTTCCCATTACCAGTAAAACATCATCAAAACCTATTTATTTCACTTATGTGCTGTTTCGTGGTTCATTTGTTCAGTCATTTCATTCTCAACCAGGATTTCACCATACATGTCAAGCAGTGAAATTTCAGCTCTGTCTGTCCGTGGCCTCTTCCTCGGTGCGCACTATCACTGTGTCCGTTTCCATGTTGTCCAGCTGTGTCAGTCCGTGGCCTCTCTTCCTTGGTGAGCACGATCACTGTGTCCGTTTCCATCTTGTCCAGCTGTGTCAGTCCGTGGCCTCTCTTCCTTGGTGAGCACGATCACTGTGTCCGTTTCCATCTTGTCCAGCTGTGTCAGTCCGTGGCCTCTCTTCCTTGGTGAGCACGATCACTGTGTCCGTTTCCATCTTGTCCAGCTGTGTCAGTCCGTGGCCTCTCTTCCTTGGTGAGCACGATCACTGTGTCCGTTTCCATCTTGTCCAGCTGTGTCAGTCCGTGGCCTCTCTTCCTTGGTGAGCACGATCACTGTGTCCGTTTCCATCTTGTCCAGCTGTGTCAGTCCGTGGCCTCTCTTCCTTGGTGAGCACGATCACTGTGTCCGTTTCCATGTTGTCCAGCTGTGTCAGTCCGTGGCCTCTCTTCCTTGGTGAGCACGATCACTGTGTCCGTTTCCATCTTGTCCAGCTGTGTCAGTCCGTGGCCTGTCTTCCTTGGTGAGCACGATCACTGTGTCCGTTTCCATCTTGTCCAGCTGTGTCAGTCCGTGGCCTCTCTTCCTTGGTGAGCACGATCACTGTGTCCGTTTCCATGTTGTCCAGCTGTGTCAGTCCGTGGCCTCTCTTCCTTGGTGAGCACGATCACTGTGTCCGTTTCCATGTTGTCCAGCTGTGTCAGTCCGTGGCCTCTCTTCCTTGGTGAGCACGATCACTGTGTCCGTTTCCATGTTGTCCAGCTGTGTCAGTCCGTGGCCTCTCTTCCTTGGTGAGCACGATCACTGTGTCCGTTTCCATCTTGTCCAGCTGTGTCAGTCCGTGGCCTCTCTTCCTTGGTGAGCACGATCACTGTGTCCGTTTCCATCTTGTCCAGCTGTGTCAGTCCGTGGCAGCTGTGTCTGTAACATTTCATGTAAACCCTGTTTCTTGTCTGCATTGAAGTAGCGGTCCTTGTACCAATCGCTTGTTCACAGCTTCTAGTTGAGTACTTTAAGTTTTAATCCTCTACCTTCTTGCCCTTTGTGCTCTTGTCTGTGCCCAATAATGTTTGTACCATGTTTT
>NC_056459.1:2461199-2483699 GCF_018296145.1 Oncorhynchus tshawytscha | reverse complement strand
GGGGGCTGAATAATTTTGCAAGCCCAATTCTTCAGTTTTTGATTTGTTAAAAAAGTTTTAAATATCCAATAAATGTCGTTCCACTTCATGATTGTGTCCCACTTGCTGTTGATTCTTCACAAAAAATACAGTTTTATATCTTTATGTTTGAAGCCTGAAATGTGGCAAAAGGTCGCAAAGTTCAAGGGGGCCAAATACTTTCGCAAGGCACTGTATATACCCCAATCTGGGTGGAGTCTCGTCCTTCTCTCTAGACATGACATCTTTGTTGCTAGGCAGGAAGTTAAGTGACGCGGGCGATAAACTGTTCCTTCTCCCTTCATGTGACCTCGGCTCCCTTCCTCACTAATCCACATCTCTCCACCAACATGTGACCTGACCTCGGCTCCCTTCCTCACTAATCCACATCTCTCCACCAGCATGTGACCTGACCTCGGCTCCCTTCCTCACTAATCCACATCTCTCCACCAGCATGTGACCTGACCTCGGCTCCCTTCCTCACTAATCCACATCTCTCCACCAGCATGTGATCGTCCTCCCTTCACTTAACTGAACCCACCATATATACATTCCTCATAACCATTAACTTCTGTTGTAGAAACCAGACTATGGCACCCCTTATGTCTCTCGTAAAACGGATGATTAACAATATTTAAAGTTTAAAAATCTGAACCCATCAGTGGGTTATAAAAAACAAAAAACACAAATTCTCAGTCAAAAAAGCAAGTGAGAACAGTGGAAGGTTTTCTCCCCTGTGTGTTATAGTACAGTTATGTATTATATAGACAGGTTAAATCATAAACAGTGGAAGGTTTTCTCCCCTGTGTGTGTTATAGTACAGTTATGTATTATATAGACAGGTTAAATCATAAACAGTGGAAGGTTTTCCACCAGCAGTTATGTATTATATAAATCATAAACAGTGAAGGTTTTCTCCCCCAGTTATGTATTATATAGACAGGTTAAATCATAAACAGTGGAAGGTTTTCTCCCCTGTGTGTGTTATAGTACAGTTATGTATTATATAGACAGGTTAAATCATAAACAGTGGAAGGTTTTCTCCCCTGTGTGTTATAGTACAGTTATGTATTATATAGACAGGTTAAATCATAAACAGTGGAAGGTTTTCTCCCTGTGTGTTATAGTACAGTTATGTATTATATAGACAGGTTAAATCATAAACAGTGGAAGGTTTTCTCCCTGTGTGTTATAGTACAGTTATGTATTATATAGACAGGTTAAATCATAAACAGTGGAAGGTTTTCTCCCCTGTGTGTGTTATAGAAGTTATGTATTATATAGACAGGTTAAATCATAAACCTCCCTGTGTGTGTTATAGTACCAGGTTAAATCATAAACAGTGGAAGGTTTTCTCCCTGTGTGTTATAGTACAGTTATGTATTATATAGACAGGTTAAATCATAAACAGTGGAAGGTTTTCTCCCCTGTGTGTGTTAAACCATAGTACAGTTATGTATTATATAGACAGGTTAAATCATAAACAGTGGAAGGTTTTCTGATTTATAATACAGTTATGTATTATATAGACAAAATCATAAACAGTGGAAGGTTTTCTCCCCTGTGTGTGTTATAGTACAGTTATGTATTATATAGACAGGTTAAATCATAAACAGTGGAAGGTTTCTCCCTGTGTGTGTTATAGTACAGTTATGTATTATATAGACAGGTTAAATCATAAACAGTGGAAGGTTTTTCCCCTACAGTTATGTATTATATAGACAGGTTAAATCATAAACAGTGGAAGGTGTGTGTTATAGTACAGTTATGTATTATATAGACAGGTTAAATCATAAACAGTGGAAGGTTTTCCCCCTGTGTGTTATAGTACAGTTATGTATTATATAGACAGGTTAAATCATAAACAGTGGAAGGTTTTCTCCCCTGTGTGTGTTATAGTACAGTTATGTATTATATAGACAGGTTAAATCATAAACAGTGGAAGGTTTTCTTGTGTGTGTTATAGTACAGTTATGTATTATATAGACAGGTTAAATCATAAACAGTGGAAGGTTTTCTCCCCTGTGTGGTTATAGTACAGTTATGTATTATATAGACAGGTTAAATCATAAACAGTGGAAGGTTTTCTCCCTGTGTGTTATAGTACAGTTATGTATTATATAGACAGGTTAAATCATAAACAGTGGAAGGTTTTCTCCCTGTGTGTTATAGTACAGTTATGTATTATATAGACAGGTTAAATCATAAACAGTGGAAGGTTTTTCTCCTGTGTGTGTTATAGTACAGTTATGTATTATATAGACAGGTTAAATCATAAACAGTGGAAGGTTTTCTCCCTGTGTGTGTTATAGTACAGTTATGTATTATATAGACAGGTTAAATCATAAACAGTGGAAGGTTTTCTCCCTGTGTGTGTTATAGTACAGTTATGTATTATATAGACAGGTTAAATCATAAACAGTGGAAGGTTTTCTCCCTGTGTGTGTTATAGTACAGTTATGTATTATATAGACAGGTTAAATCATAAACAGTGGAAGGTTTTCTCCCGTGTACAGTTATGTATTATATAGACAGGTTAAATGTGTGTGTTATAGTACAGTTATGTATTATATACAGGTTACATCATAAACAATATGATTTAATGTGGTATGAAACAAAAACACTAAACCTCAGTTAATGAGGCTGCGAATTTTCGCAGCTTTTTGTTAAAAATCGCGCAACATTTCAGCGCCCTGCTACTCATGTCAGGAATATAGTATATGCATATGATTAGTATGTGTGGATAGAAAACACTCAGACGTTTCTAAAACTGGTTAAATCACGGCTGTGACTATAACAGAACGTGCGTTTCATCGAAAAGTGCAGGAAAATCTGATCACTGAAAATGGGAAAATATATCCATGCGCCACTTCAACCCATTGTTAAAAGTGACCCACATTAAATGGGGCCGAGGTTGCAATACCTACAGCTTCCACACGATGTCAACAGTCTTGTCATTTGTCTCGGATTTGTTTCTTGGTCAAACCGAAACAAGGCAGCCGATTTATTCCGGTCTCCGACAGGATGTTTTGGCTGAGAAATATCCGGACATGATTTCAAGACGTGGAGCTATAGAATATACATCGCCCGTGATCATTTTGATAGATTATTAACGTTTACTAATACCTAAAGTTGCATTACAAAAGTATTTCGAAGTGTTTTGTGAAAGTTTATCGTCGACTTTTTTAATTTTTAAAAATGACGTTGCGTTATCAAACTCAGTTTTTTCCTTGATTACACAGTCTTCTTAGATCGATATCTAGGCTATGTATGGACCGATTTAATCGAAAAAAAGACCCAAATAAATGTTTATGGGACATCTAGGAGTGCCAAGAAAGAAGCTCGTCAAAGGTAATGAATGTTTTATATTTTATTTCTGCGTTTTGGGTAGCGCCGGCTACCGCAAAATCTGTCGTGTTAGGTGACGTTGCAGTATTTTGGGGATACATGCTATCAGATAATAGCTTCTCATGCTTTCGCCGAAAAGCATTTTACAAATCTGACTTGGTGGATAGATTCACAACGAGTGTAGCTTTAATTCACTACCTTGAATGTGTATTTTAATGAAAGTTTAATGAAATTATGAGTTTTATCAAAAACTATAGGTGGTGCTCTGAAATCCGCTGAGTGATGTTCCTGCATGGGAACAGTATTCTGCGTCATCCTTAAGAAGTTAAAAGCACAAGTCAGAACACAGCCTCTCTATTCTCTCATGTGATTTCAGGTCCTCTGACTGGGAAAATGTCTTTCCACACTGAGAGCAGTGGTATGTCTTCTCCTCCTGTGTATGTATTCTTTCATGCTTATTCAGATGTCTTAACCGGGTAAAACTCTTTTCACACAGGGAGCAGTGGTACGTCTTATCCCCTCCTGTGTGTGTCCTCTCATGCCTATTCAGGGCCCCTAACTTGATAAAACTCTTTCCGCACAGGGAGCATTGGTAAGGTTTTTCTTGTCTGTGTCTCCTCTCGTGGTCTTTAAGGCTCCCTGAATGGCTAAAACTCTTTCCACACTGGGAGCATTGGTAGGGCTTTTCTCCTGTGTGTGTTCTTTTATGCTGTTTTAGGTTCCCTAGCTTGCTAAAACTATTTCCACACTGGGAACATTGGTAGGGCTTTTCTCCCGTGTGTGTCCTCTCATGCGCCTTCAGGTCACCTAACTTCCTAAAACTCTTTTCACAGTGGGAGCAGTGGTAAGGCTTCTCTCCAGAGTGTATTCTCTTATGACCCCATAGGCTTCCTGCCCAGGTAAAAGTCATTCCACATTGAGAACAGCGATAAGGCTTCTCTCCAGAGTGTTTTTTCTTATGCTGCTTCAGGGCCTTTAACCAGGGAAAACTCTTTCCACAGTGGGAGCACTGATGTCGTCTCGTTGGTTTGGGTGTCGCCGGGTCTGGTTTCCCTGAAGGACTCTTTCCGCTGTCATCATGAGAGTTTGGTCTCTCTCCTGCCAAAGACAAACAGATTTAGTTTAACAGAGACCTGAATGAAACCTCCACATAATACAACTGTCTTCCTATGAGGTTAAATCTGGACTAGATCACTCAACAAAGGAGCATGTTAACCAGCAGCATACCACTGCTGATTTGCCTCTGAAGCTAAGCAGGGTTGGTCCTGCTCGGTACCTGGATGGGAGATCAGGTGCTGCTGGAAGTGGTGTTGGAGGGCCAGTAGGAGGCAGTCTTTCCTCTGGTCTAAAAAATATCCCAATTCCCCAGGGCAGTGATTGGGGACAGTCTTTTGGATGGGATGTCCTGACTCTCTGTGGTCACTAAAGATCCCATTGCACTTATCTTAAGAGTAGAGTAGTTAACCCCGGTGTCCTGGCTAAATTCCCAGCCTGGCCTTCATACCATCATGGCCAACCTAATCATCCCCAACTTCCAATTGGCTCATTCATCTCCTCCCCCCTGTAACTATTCCCTAGGTCGTTGCTGTAAATGAGTAAATGTGTTCTCAGTAAACATACCTGATAAAATAAAGGATACAAATAAATCACAGTGGCATATCCGCCACACTGATCCTCAACACAGGGGCCCCTCAGGAGTGCGTGCTCAGTCCCCTCCTGTACTCCATGTTCACTCATGACTGCACGGCCAGGCACGACTCCAACACCATCATTAAGTTTGCCGATGACACAACAATGGTAGGCCTGATCACTGACAATGATGAGACAGACTATAGGGAGGAGATCAGAGACCTGGCCGTGTGGTGCCAGAACAACAACCTCTCCCTCAATGTGATCAAGACAAAGGAGATGATTGTGGACTACAGGAAAAAGAGGACCGAGCACTTTTAGGCCAACACTGTAAGTATCTGGATGTACATATAAACAATGGAAGGATATGGGGAGTTGCAGAGGCTATATTAAGGTCTCAGAGCAGAGGCTATATTAAGGTCTCAGAGCAGAGGCTATATTAAGATCTCAGAGCAGAGGCTATATTAAGGTCTCAGAGCAGAGGCTATATTAAGATCTCAGAGCAGAGGCTATATTAAGATCTCAGAGCAGAGGCTATATTAAGATCTCAGAGCAGAGGCTATATTAAGATCTCAGAGCAGAGGCTATATTAAGATCTCAGAGCAGAGGCTATATTAAGATCTCAGAGCAGAGGCTATATTAAGATCTCAGAGCAGAGGCTATATTAAGATCTCAGAGCAGAGGTTATATTAAGGTCTCAGAGCAGAGGCTATATTAAGATCTCAGAGCAGAGGTTACTCTCAAAGTACTTAAGAAATCCCTGCTTGACAAGAGAAGCCACGGATGGGATATTTGAGCTTCTCAAGTTTAAGATATAAGACATAACATCACTGACCCAGTGAACATGCGAAGGCTGGGTACCTGACTTCCACTTAAAAATAATAATACGCTTGGAGGGATGAGAAGGCTATGGCCTCTGATTGGGTGTTACAGAGAGGGAGCCCTTCGGGTGCTACCAAGAAAATAGCAACAGAGGTATCTGGGGAAATTTCCTTAGTGCATGTATATGAGACAGTCTCAAAGAACAAGGGGCAGAATGAACTAGTGTCGGGCATGACCAGTAGAGGAACAGAATGAACTAGTGTCAGACATGACCAGTAGAGGAACAGAATGAACTAGTGTCAGACATGACCAGTAGAGGAACAGAATGAACTAGTGTCAGACATGACCAGTAGAGGAACAGAATGGAACTATTGTCAGACATGACCAGTAGAGGAACAGAATGAACTAGTGTCAGACATGACCAGTAGAGGAACAGAATGAACTAGTGTCAGACATGACCAGTAGAGGAACAGAATGAACTAGTGTCAGACATGACCAGTGTCTAATGCAGAATACTTTAAACTGCAGTAACCTGTGTCTAATGCTGAATACTTTAAACTGCAGTAACCTGTGTCTAATGCAGAATACTTTAAACTGCAGTAACCTGTCTAATGCAGAATACTTTAAACTGCAGTAACCAGTGTCTAATGCAGAACACTTTAAACTGCAGTAACCTGACTAATGTAGAATACTACTGCAGAATACTTTAAACTGTAATAACCTGTCTAATGCTGAATACTTTAAACTGCAGTAACCTGTGTCTAATGCTGAATACTTTAAACTGCAGTAACCTGTCTAATGCAGAATACTTTAAACTGCAGTAACCTGTCTAATGCAGAATTTAAATACTTTAAAATGTAATAACCTGTCTAATGTAGAATACTACTGCAGAATACTTTAAACTGCAGTAACCTGTCTAATGTAGAATAATTTAAACTGCAGTAACCTGTGTCTAATGCTGTGTAGGGGCGGCAGTGTCGCCTAGTGGTTAGAGCATTGGACTAGTAACCGAAAGGTTGCAAGTTCGAATCCCGAGCTGACAAGGTACAAAATCTGTCGTTCTGCCCTTGAACAGGCAGTTAACCCACTGTTCCTAGGCCGTCATTGAAAATAAGAATTTGTTCTTAACTGACTTGCCTCGTTAAATAAAGGTTAAAAAAACTAAATTAAAATGTAAAAAAAAAAAAAAAACTTTAAACTGCAGTAATCCGTGTCTAATGCAAAATACTACTGCAGAATACTTTAAACTGTAGTAACCTGTGTCTAATGGAGAATACTACTGTAGAATACTTTAAACTGCAGTAACCCGTGTCTAATGCAAAATACTACTGCAGAATACTTTAAACTGCAGTAACCCGTGTCTAATGCAAAATACTACTGCAGAATACTTTAAACTGCAGTAACCCGTGTCTACTGCAGATTGAGGATGATGTGTATTCAGGATGCCAGGTGATATCGGAAATCTCGCTTCCAAACTCTCCCTCCCTCCCTCCCTCCCTCCCTCCCTGAACGCTTTCCATTGGTCAGAAGTGGGGGGCATGCAATATTCAGAATAATGTCATACAGCATAGAAATGTGTCCCTGTACATAGGGATCCAGGTTCAGACATTCATCAAGCCAGCTGGTGGGTGGGAGAGATGGGAAAGAGGGGAATATCTTTCTTGTAAAGTTAGGAATCTGCAGGTACCTGAAGATGTTTGTCTGGGGTTTACTGTGAATCTGCAGGTACCTGAAGATGTGGTTTTGGGTTTACTGTGAATCTGTTGGTACCTGAAGATGTTTGTCTGGGGTTTACTGTGAATCTGCAGGTACCTGAAGAAGTGTATTTGTGGTTTACTGTGAATCTGTTGGTACCTGAAGAAGTGTGTCTGTGGTTTACTGTGAATCTGTTGGTACCTGAAGATGTGTGTCTGGGGTTTACTGTGAATCTGCAGGTACCTGAAGATGTTTGTCTGGGGTTTACTGTGAATCTGTTGCTACCTGAAGATGTGGTTTTGGATTTACTGTGAATCTGTTGGTACCTGAAGATGTGGGTTTTGGGTTTACTGTGAATCTGTTGGTACCTGAAGCACATGTGTCTGTGGTTTTACTGTTTACTGCAGGTACCTGAAATCTGTAACCTGTGGTAAAATTTGATTTGAAGTGTGTCTGTGGTTTACTGTGAATCTGTTGGTACCTGAAGAAGTGTATCTGTGGTTTACTGTGAATCTCTAACTAGATGTTCAAAGGAGTCTTTTCACAATAGGGTTGATTGAGTGGTATTGTTTACTTAATGGTAGTGGCACAGACTAAGGAGACCAGGGATGGTAGGGGCAGACTAAGGAGACCAGGGATGGTAGTGGCACAGACTAAGGAGACCAGGGATGGTAGTGGCACAGACTAAGGAGACCAGGGATGGTAGTGGCACAGACTAAGGAGACCAGGGAAGTGCACAGACTAAGGAGACCAGGGATGGTAGTGGCACAGACTAAGGAGACCAGGGATGGTAGTGGCACAGACTAAGGAGACCAGGGATGGTAGTGGCACAGACTAAGGAGACCAGGGATGGTAGTGGCACAGACTAAGGAGACCAGGGATTAGTGGCACAGACTAAGGAGACCAGGGATGGTAGTGGCACAGACTAAGGAGACCAGGGATGGTAGTGGCACAGACTAAGGAGACCAGGGATGGTAGTGGCACAGACTAAGGAGACCAGGGATGTAGTGGCACAGACTAAGGAGACCAGGGATGGTAGTGGCGCAGACTTGACCAGGGATGCTAGGGGCACAGACTAAGGAGACCAGGGATGGTAGTGGCACAGACTAATATCCAGGGATGGTAGGGGTACAGACTAAGGAGACCAGGGATGGTATGGCACAGACTAAGGAGACCAGGGATGGTAGTGGCACAGACTAAGAGACCAGGGATGGTAGTGGCACAGTAAGGAGACCAGGGATGGTAGTGGCACAGACTAAGGAGACCAGGGATGGTAGGGCACAGACTAAGGAGACCAGGGATGGTAGTGGCACAGACTAAGGAGACCAGGGATGGTAGTGGCACAGACTAAGGAGACCAGGGATGGTAGTGGCACAGACTAAGGAGACCAGGGATGGTAGTGGCACAGACTAAGGAGACCAGGGATGGTAGTGGCACAGACTGAAGGAGACCAGGGATGGTAGTGGCACAGACTAAGGTAGACCAGGGATTAGTACAGACTAAGGAGACCAGGGATGGTAGTGGCACAGACTAAGGAGACCAGGGATGGTAGTGGCACAGACTAAGGAGACCAGGGATGGTAGTGGCACAGACTAAGGAGACCAGGGATGGTAGTGGCACAGACTAAGGAGACCAGGGATGGTAGGGGCACAGACTAAGGAGACCAGGGATGGTAGTGGCAGACTAAGGAGACCAGGGATGGTAGTGGCACAGACTAAGGAGACCAGGGATGGTAGGGGCACAGACTAAGGAGACCAGGGATGGTAGTGGCACAGACTAAGGAGACCAGGGATGGTAGTGGCACAGACTAAGGAGACCAGGGATGGTAGTGGCACAGACTAAGGAGACCAGGGATGGTAGTGGCACAGACTAAGGAGACCAGGGATGGTAGTGGCACAGACTAAGGAGACCAGGGATGGTAGGGGCACAGACTAAGGAGACCAGGGATGGTAGTGGCAGACTAAGGAGACCAGGGATGGTAGGGGCACAGACTAAGGAGACCAGGGATGGTAGGGGCACAGACTAAGGAGACCAGGGATGGTAGGGGCACAGACTAAGGAGACCAGGGATGGTAGTGGCACAGACTAAGGAGACATGGGATGGTAGTGGCACAGACTAAGGAGACCAGGGATGGTAGGGGCACAGACTAAGGAGACATGGGATGGTAGTTGCACACTAAGGAGACCAGGGATGGTAATGGCAGACTAAGGAGACCAGGGATGGTAGGGGCACAGACTAAGGAGACCAGGGATGGTAGTGGCAGACTAAGGAGACCAGGGATAGTAATGGCAGACTAAGGAGACCAGGGATGGTAGGGGCACAGACTAAGGAGACCAGGGATGATGTTTGACATGAGTTCTTTTCCATAAAGGAACACACCGGTCCTTCCTCCTCTATGAGCGTTCCTAGGCCGTCATTGTCTGAAATACATATATATTTTTTTAAATGTAAAAACCCAAATTCTTGTGAATATTAGTAGTACAGTAGTAATGGAGGACGAGGCTCTCTCCTTTCTGTAGTACAGTAGTAATGGAGGACGAGGGTCTCTCCTTTCTGTAGTACAGTAGTAATGGAGGACGAGGGTCTCTCCTTTCTGTAGTACAGTAGTAATGGAGGACGAGGGTCTCTCCTTTCTGTAGTACAGTAGTAATGGAGGACGAGGGTCTCTCTCTTTCTAGTAGTACAGTAGTAATGGAGGACGAGGGTCTCTCCTTTCTGTAGTACAGTAGTAATGGAGGACGAGGGTCTCTCCTTTCTGTCTCTCCAAAAACGCTTTACGCAACCGTGGGACCTTTTGATTCCAAATTTAAGTAGATAAGATAGTGGCTGTCTATTAAAAATATATATACTGGTTGTTGGATTCCTCATGTCCACTCAAAAGGTAGGAAGAAGAAGTGTTTGGTCCTAATTGGATGTTGGACACTATATTTATTGATATATGTGAGTTCTATAAATCAAAAAGGGCCAATCAACTAGCTTCATTTCCTCAGAGATCAAATTACATTTCAAGTTGCTGAAATGACATGGAATGCCTCAGCTGTTTCTCCTAAATCTGTAGCAGCAGCTGGAATTTCCAGAGTTTTCCATCCCTGTGATTGGGTAACTCCTACTCCTATAGGTTAGTAAAGAGGTCAGGTAATATGGGAGTTGGATTGTGCCTAAGAGCAGCCCTTAGCTGTGGTATATTGGTCATATACCACAACCCCCCGAGGTGCCTTATTGCTGTTATAAACTGGTTATCAACGTAATTAAAGCAGTAAAAATAAATGTTTTGTCATACCTGTGGTATACGGGCTTCATTGCTTAAATAAACTAAATATACTCCACTACGTATTTATCTAGACAGATAACAGTTTAATGTGGCTCTATACTCCCCTACGTATTTATCTAGACAGGGAAGATAACAGTTTTTGGCTCTATACTCCCCTGATTTATCTAGACAGGGAAGATAACAGTTTAATGTGAATCTATACTCCACTATGTATGTATCTAGACAGGGAAGATAACAGTTTAATGTGGCTCTGTACTCCCCTACGTATTTATCTAGACAGGGAAGATAACAGTTTAATGTGGCTCTGTGTTCCACTACGTATTTATCTAGACAGGGAAGATAACAGTTTAATGTGGCTCTGTGTTCCCCTACGTATTTATCTAGACAGGGAAGATAACAGTTTAATGTGGCTCTGTGTTCCCCTACGTATTTATCTAGACAGGGAAGATAACAGTTTAATGTGGCTCTATACTCCAGCATGTTAGATTGGAGATCAAATGTTTCGTATGAGACAGTACAGAACGTCACCTTTTATCTGAGGGTTTATTATTATTATTTATATATTATTATTATTATTATTATTTATATATTATTATTATTTATATATTATTATTATTATTATTTATATATTATTATTTATATATTATTATTATTTATATTATTATTATTTATTAATTATTATTATTTATATATTATTATTATTATTATTATTTATATTATTGTTATTATTATTTATATATTATTATTATTATTTATATATTTTTTTTCCCATTTAGAAATAACATCACTTCATTTAGAAATAAAATATAAATATAAAATATAATAGGTATATTCATACATATCAGTTTTACCATTTAGAAATAAAATATCTTGTCCCCCCATTTGAATGCCTCATAAGTATTTGGCCAAAATTAATTTATATGTGTATTGAAGTATTTGGTCCCATATTCCTAGAACACAATGACTACATCAAGCTTGTGACTCAGCAAACTTGTTGGATACATTTGCAGTTTGTTTTGGTTGTGTTTCAGATGATGTTGTACCCAATAGAAATGAACAGTAAATAATTTATCGTATCATACGAGTCACACAAGAATATAATATGTTTCTGAACACTTGTATATTAATATGGATGCTAACATGATTAGGGATAATCATCAAAGAATCATGAATAATAAAACATGAGAAAGGTAGAGCCATAAATACCATACTCCTTATTGGTACTTAAACGTTTTATATCTCCACGGTCCTAATAAACAGATAGGGGAGAGTAGCTGAGGGTTTGAACAAATGGAACAACTCTCATTCATAGACAGAGCTGTGGATGCAAGGACCCACCATGAGATCAAAATTATTGTTTTACCACGTTTTAAGTCAAATACAGTGTTTGTTTTCAAGCTTATATTTGGGGTTCTGGTGAGGTGCATATTTCAGTGCAATGTCCATTTGGCTTTAAAATCACACATTAGTTCAACAACTGCAGAATTTCTGGCCGTGTTTTAAGACAGTACTCACTGGTGTTAATCAGATCTTCAGTCTCCTCTTCATCTCTCCAAGCGTCTTCCTCCTCTTTTATTGAGATAGCCTCCTCTTCCACTCCAAAAGGTTCTTCCTCTTCTTTCAATGTGATACTGATAGCCTCCTCTTCCTCCTCTTTCATTCTGAAAGCTTCTTCCTCTCCTTTTACTGAAACATCCTCCCCCTCATGGTCCTCTTCCTTCTCCTCTTTCACGACAATGTTCAGCCACAGACCCTCTTTCTCCGTCCAGCAGACCTCCTCCTCCTCTTCTTTATCAGCAGGAGAGTAGCTTGCAGAGCTCATGGTGGGCTAGCTAGCTAGCATTGACGATTAGCTTAGGTTAAGTATAATCAACACATTTGTAAATTGAACAAGTACGTTACGTTTAAGTTAAATAGTAGATCGGTGTGTTAAAAACACCGAGATCAATTTACACAAAAAAATGGTCTAAAGCGCTTTAATGTTTTCGTTTGTATGTTGGCTACCAGGCTAAAGAGGTGGTTGAATGAGTCAGTATCCGTGTTGGTGAAACAGCTTCCGGTGTCGTGTTGGTCCACTAGATATGACGTCACCATCTGAAGGTCGCATATCGCCGTCAGCTGACTGAAATGGGTAACGCAGTTTAGAAAAATATTCACTACATTGTTTATTTATTTAAAGATGAGCAAATATGTTTTATCTGACTTCTTACAGCCAAAACATTCGTCTATGCAGATCTATAGCTACATGTGAATATGTACATTATGAATATATACTGGTAGAATAGTTTAATGCAGACCTGTAGCTACATATGAATATGTACGTTATGAATAGATACTGGTAGAATAGTTCCGTGTAGCTCAGTTGATAAAGCATGGCGCACGCAACGCCAGGGTCGTTGGTTTGATATGAGTCTGCTTAATGAATAAAATGTTCATAAATGAATACCTAGTTAGGGATTTAACTCCAATCTTGACAATATAATGTCAATTGTTATGTTATGGCTGCTTTGCTTGATGTATTGTTGTCTCGACCTTCTTCCTCTTTGTGCTGTTGTCTGTGCCCAATAATGTTTGTACAATGCCTTGTGCTGCTGTCATGTTGTTGTCATGTGTTGCTGCCATGCCATGTTGTCGTCTTAGGTCTCTCTTTATGTAGTGTCGTGTTGTAGGATTGTGTTGTCTCTCTTGTCGTGATGTGTTTGGTACCTATATATTTTGATGTCCTGCATTTTGCCTTTTGGTAGGCCGTCATTGTAAATAAGAATTTGTTCTTAACTGACTTGCCTAGTTAAATAAAATTATACTACTTCACATCAGCAATATTTTGTCATTCAGTCAAACACACAGATAATTGTTTATTCATTTATGAAGAACATCTGCAAAATGGAGAGTTGAAAATAAAGAGACGGGAGGGTCACAAAAGTGAAGTTTGGGAAAGATTTGCTGAAGTGCTGAAAGAGCAAGATGATAACTATGTGAGGCACGATACAACTTTGTTCCCATTGGAAACAACGCCAATGACACATCTGGGGTTAGTTATCAATACGCTGCATTCATAACCAAGTGGGAATTTACCACATACGACTGGGAAAAAAATCCACATGAACGGCCATTCAACTGGTATTTACTACTTCACAATTGGAAAATCCCGACCTCCCACTTGGTTACGAACACAGCATTATTGGTTGCCACACCTCAGTCCACCTCATTCACCTGAAAAGGGTTGGGGCTAGCTCTTTAAATGCCCCCACCTGCAGTCTTTGGGCGCGTTTCTCTGCTCAGACGTTGCTGACACCTGACTGAGTTTACAATGCTTGGACAGGTATTTGCACATGTTATGGCAATGGGCTCGTTCGAGCGGATCACTTTTGTCAAGTCACCACCTTTTCAAATTGTGATGCATTATGGGGATAAAAAGTGTCCATCACCTTGCGCCTAAATGTCGACTACATGAACTACATCAAACAACCATTTAATCAAAGATCATAAAGTCAATTGCAGACAGTCGACTGCAGACAATTCCTCATCCCCAGCTGTAACTTACAGCCATTGGCTGCATTGTGGAAGGTTCTATTGGGTCAACCAATCATCAGGGTTTCTGTTTCACCAAACACGAACAGGACCAATCATTTGGAGCGGCAGCGTAGCCTAGTGGTTAGAGTGTTGGATTAGTAACCAAACACTTCAACAGGAACCAACTTTGCGAAACAATGGATAGTTACAAATGAATGTGATATTTGAGGATCTTTTTACTAATTAAAATGTAGACATATATTTATAGTTTCTGACTGTGTGAAAATGAAGACGTTTATTTCGACATTGTTTCAACATACTATTTGAAATATACAGTGAATTCGGAAAGTATTCAGACCCCTTCCCCTTTTCCAACATTTGATGTGTGATGACATAATACCCCATAATGACACAATACCCCATAATGACACAATACCCCATAATGACACAATACCCCATAACGACACAATACCCCATAATGACACAATACCCCATAATGACACAATACCCCATAATGACACAATACCCCATAATGACACAATACCCCATAATGACACAATACCCCATAATGACACAATACCCCATAACGACACAATACCCAGTAATGACACAATACCCCATAACGACACAATACCCCGTAATGACACAATACCCCATAATGACACAATACCCCATAATGACACAATACCCCATAACGACACAATACCCCATAACGACACAATACCCCATAATGACACAATACCCCGTAATGACACAATACCCCATAATGATACAATACCCCATAATGACACAATACCCCATAATGACACAATACCCATAATGACACAATACCCCATAATGACACAATACCCCGGTAACGACACAATACCCCATAACGACACAATACCCCATAATGACACAATACCCCATAACGACACAATACCCCATAACGACACAATACCCCATAACGACACAATACCCAGTAATGACACAATACCCCATAACGACATAATACCCCATAATGACACAATACCCCATAACGACACAATACCCCATAATGACACAATACCCCATAACGACACAATACCCCATAACGACACAATACCCCATAATGACACAATACCCCATAACGACACAATACCCCATAATGACACAATAGTGACGACACAATACCCAGTAATGACACAATACCCCAGTAATGACACAATACCCCATAATGACACAATACCCCATAACGACACAATACCCCATAATGACACAATACCCCATAACGACACAATACCCCGTGACGACACAATACCCCATGACGACACAATACCCCATAACGACACAATACCCAGTAACGACACAATACCCCATAATGACACAATACCCCATAATGACACAATACCCCATAATGACACAATACCCCATAACGACACAATAATAATGACACAATACCCCATAACGACACAATACCCCATAATGACACAATACCCCGTAACGACACAATACCCCATAATGACACAATACCCGGTAACGACACAATACCCCGTGACGACACAATACCCCATAACGACACAATACCCATAACGACACAATACCCGGTAATGACACAATACCCGGTAACGACACAATAATGTAACGACACACAATACCCCATAATGACACAATACCCCATAACGACACAATACCCCATAATGACACAATACCCCATAATGACACAATACCCGGTAACGACACAATACCCGGTAACGACACAATACCCCATAATGACACAATACCCCATAACGACACAATACCCGGTAACGACACAATACCCGTAACGACACAATACCCGGTAACGACACAATACCCGGTAACGACACAATACCCGGTAACGACACAATACCCGGTAACGACACAATACCCGGTAACGACACAATACCCGGTAACGACACAATACCCCATAACGACACAATACCCAGTAACGACACAATACCCAGTAACGACACAATACCCAGTAATGACACAATACCCGGTAACGACACAATACCCAGTAATGACACAATACCCGTAATGACACAATACCCCAGTAACGACACAATACCCCAGTAATGACACAATACCCAGTAACGACACAATACCCCAGTAACGACACAATACCCAGTAACGACACAATACCCAGTAACGACACAATACCCCATAATGACACAATACCCCAGTAATGACACAATACCCAGTAACGACACAATACCCATAAGTACCCCAGTAACGACACAATACCCCATAATGACACAATACCCCATAATGACACAATACCCCATAATGACACAATGACACCCAGTAATGACACAATACCCCATAATGACACAATACCCCATAATGACACAATACCCCATGACGACACAATACCCCATAATGACACAATACCCCATGACGACACAATACCCATAATGACACAATACCCCATGATGACACAATACCCCATAACGACCAATACCCCATGACGACACAATACCCCATAACGACACAATACCCCATAATGACACAATACCCATGACCCAATACCCCAATGACACAATACCCCATAATGACACAATACCCCATAATGACACAATACCCAGTAATGACACAATACCCCGTAATGACACAATACCCAGTAATGACACAATACCCCATAATGACACAATACCCCGTGATGACACAATACCCCATGACGACACAATACCCCATAATGACACAATACCCCATAACGACACAATAATACCCCATAACGACACAATACCCCATAATGACACAATAATGACACAATACCCCATGACGACACAATACCCCATAACGACACAATACCCCATGACGACACAATACCCCATAACGACACAATACCCCATGACGACACCCCATGACGACACAATACCCCATAATGACACAATACCCCATAACGACACAATACCCCATAACGACACAATACCCCATAACGACACAATACCCCATAATGACACAATACCCCATGACGACACAATACCCCGTGATGACACAATACCCCATAATGACACAATACCCCATAATGACACAATACCCCATAACGACACAATACCCCATAATGACACAATACCCCATGACGACACAATACCCCGTGATGACACAATACCCCATAATGACACAATACCCCATAATGACACAATACCCCATAACGACACAATACCCCATAATGACACAATACCCCATAATGACACAATACCCGCCCCCCAACCCCTCTTTTACGCTGCTGCTACTCTCTGTTTATCATATATGCATAGTCCCTTTAACTATACATTGATGTACATACTACCTCAATTAGCCCGACTAACCAGTGCCTGTATGTAGCCTCGCCACTTATTTTTTACTGTTGTTTTTATTTCTTTACTTATCTATTGTTCACCTAATACCTATTTTTTACTTAAAAATCACACTGTTGGTTAGGGCCTGTAAGTAAGCATTTCACTGTAAGGTCTACTACACCTGTTGTATTAACTCCCGTGACAAATAAACTTTGATTTGTTCTGGATCATACAAGACAAGGCTCCTGTTTCTATGTGATGTTCTGGAAGGCTACTTACTTATATAATAATTTACATTTTGCAAATAATATAATAAACAACATCACATTTTGCATCCAATCAATCGAAGCTAATAAGATTTTTAATTTTTTTTTAAAACATATTTTAAAATATTTGATTTGATTTTAGACATGATCAGGTCTCCAGATGAAAAAACTAAAACAAAAGTAAAGCTCTTTTTTTAAAAATGATTTCAAATAAACAATACGATTTCATTTGGCATGAACAAAAACACAAATTCTCAATCAAAAACACAAGTCAGAACACAGCCTCTCTATTCTCTCATGTGATTTCAGGTCCTCTGCCCGGGAAAATGTCTTTCCACAATTAGAGCAGTGGTATGTCTTCTCCTCCTGTGTATGTATCCTCTGATGTGATTTCAGGTTCCCCAACTGAGTAAAACTCTTTCCACAGTGGAAGCATTGGTAGGGCTTTTCTCCTGTGTGTGTCCTCTCATGCTTTGTCAGGCCTTCTAACCACCTAAAACTCTTTCCACAGTGGGAACAGTGGTAGGGCTTTTCTCCTGTGTGTATTCTCTCATGTGACTTCAGGCTCCCTAACCAGGTAAAAGTCAATCCACAATGGGAGCAGTGATAAGGCTTCTCTCCAGAGTGTATTCTCTGGTGTATTTTCAGGCTCCCTAACTGACTAAAACAGTTTCCACACTGGGAGCAGTGGAAAGGCTTTTCTCCTGTGTGTGTCCTCTCATGCTCTTTTAGGTTTCGTAACTTAGTAAAACTCTTTCCGCAGTGCGAGCAGTGATGTCGTTTGGCTGGTTTGGGCGTCTCTGGGTCTGGTTCCCCTGAAGGACTCTTCCCGCTGTCAGAGGGAGAGTCTGGTCTCTCTACTGCCAAAGATAAACAGATTATTTAGTTAAACAGAGGCCTGAATGAAACCTCCACATGATAAAACTGTCTTCCTATGAGGTTTAATCTAGATAACAACCCTCAATAACCTGAGGTCAGTTTTCACAACATTACATCATTAAAAGTAAACTTGGTGTGATTTTAAAAACAAATGATGTAGAGCTCCAAATCCAATCTTGTTCTCATGGGTGTCATGTTTTGGTCGAAAAATGTTCTAAAATGGTCATAAAATGTACATTTCGATCTTTGTGGTAGTAATTAGAAGTTAAAATGTAAATTTCATTACAATTTCAATGATGTACTGCAGTGGTCTGAAGCAGAGGTGCAAAGTACTTAAGTACAAATACTTTAAAGTCCTACCTAAGTACTTTTCCTTGACATCCAAAAGTACTCATTACATTTTGAATGCTTAGCAGAACTGAAAAATGGTCAAATTCACATACTTATCATGAGAACATCCCTGGTCATCCTTACTGCATCTTATCTGACAAATACATTGTTTGTAAATAACGTCTGAGTGTTGGTGTGTGTGCCCCTGGCTATCTGTAAAATAATAAAAAGAGAAAATGGTGCCGTCTGGTTTGCTTAATATAAGGAATGTGAAATTATTTATACTTTTACTTTTTATACTTAAAAGTACATTTTAGGAATTACATTTACATTTGACACTTAAGTATATTTAAAACCAAATACTTTTAGACTTTTACTCAAGTAGTATTTTACTCTGTGACTTTTACTTGAGTCATTTTTCTATGAAGGAATCATTCTATGAATTCTATGGTCTGAAAGGTCCATTCTATGAATTCTATGGTCTGAAAGGTCCATTCTATGAATTCTATGGTCTGAAAGGTCCATTCTATGAATTCTATGGTCTGAAAGGTCCATTCTATGAATTCTATGGTCTGAAAGGTCCATTCTATGAATTATATGGTCTGAAAGGTCCATTCTATGAATTCTATGGTCTAAAAGGTCCATTCTATGAATTCTATGGTCTAAAAGGTCCATTCTATGGATTCTATGGTCTAAAAGGTCCATTCTATGGATTCTATGGTTTGAAAAAGGTCCATTCTATGAATTCTATGGTCTGAAAGGTCCATTCTATGAATTCTATGGTCTGAAAGGTCCATTCTATGAATTCTATGGTCTAAAAGGAATTCTATGGTCTAAAAGGTCCATTCTATGGATTCTATGGTCTGAAAGGTCCATTCTATGAATTCTATGGTCTGAAAGGTCCATTCTATGAATTCTATGGTCTGAAAAGTCCATTCTATGAATTCTATGGTCTGAAAGTCCATTCTATGAATTCTATGGTCTGAAAGGTCCATTCTATGAATTCTATGGTCTGAAAGGTCCATTCTATGAATTCTATGGTCTGAAGGTCCATTCTATGAATTCTATGGTCTGAAAGGTCCATTCTATGAATTCTATGGTCTGAAAGGTCCATTCTATGAATTCTATGGTCTAAAAGGTCCATTCTATGATTCTATGGTCTAAAAGGTCCATTCTATGGATTCTATGGTTTGAAAGGTCCATTCTATGAATTCTATGGTTGAAAGGTCCATTCTATGAATTCTATGGTCTGAAAGGTCCATTCTATGAATTCTATGGTCTAAAAGGTCCATTCTATGGATTCTATGGTCTAAAAGGTCCATTCTATGAATTCTATGGTCTAAAAGGTCCATTCTATGAATTCTATGGTCTGAAAGGTCCATTCTATGAATTCTATGGTCTGAAAGGTCCATTCTATGAATTCTATGGTCTGAAAGGTCCATTCTATGAATTCTATGGTCTGAAAGGTCCATTCTATGAATTCTATGTGTATAATTTAAATGACTCCCTGTATTCAACTGACCCCTCAGAGGGTCTATACTACAACATGTGCAAACATGGAGTTTGCACGTTTTAGATAATTGACGTTAAAAGGTTAAAAATGTATTTTTAAAAAAAAAAACAGCTTAACAACCCTTTTGCTTTTAAATGATATCAAACTCACCCGTTTGTCTATTCCAGTGATTCAAAGATGGGATGTCTCATGGTGTGGTGGGGAATACAAAACGGGTCAACTTTGAACATTTTTTATTATTTATTTAACTAGACAAGTCAGTTAAGAACAAAATCTTATTTTTAATGAAGGCCTAGAACAGTGGGTTAACTGCCTTGTTCAGGGGCTGAACGACAGATTTTCACCTTGTCAGCTCGGGGATTCGATCTTGCAATCTTTTGGTTACTAGTCCAAGGCTCTAACCAGTAGGCTACCTGCCGCCCCCCACATCTCCTGAATGTTTTGCCATTCAGGTCCAAAAGTCACATTCTGACCACTACACTATGGATACTATGGATACTACGGACACTATGGATACTACGGACACTCTATGGACACTACGGACACTCTATGGACACTACGGACACTCTATGGACACTACGGACACTCTATGGACACTACGGACACTCTATGGATACTACGGACACTACGGACACTATATGGATACTCAAAAGGGATGCTGTCAAAAACGTGATTGAATTGAAATGGATTTATCCTCTATATCTACAACAGGGCTACGCTACATCCTCTATATCTACAACAGGGCTATGCTACATCCTCTATATCTACAACAGGGCTATGCTACATCCTCTATATCTACAACAGGGCTACGCTACATCCTCTATATCTACAACAGGGCTACGCTACATCCTCTATATCTACAACAGGGCTACGCTACATCCATCCTCTATATCTACAACAGGGCTACGCTACAACCATCCTCTATATCTACAACAGGGCTACGCTACATCCATCCTCTATATCTACAACAGGGCTACGCTACAACCATCCTCTATATCTACAACAGGGCTACGCTACATCCATCCTCTATATCTACAACAGGGCTACGCCACAACCATCCTCTATAACTATAACAGGGCTACGCTACAACCATCCTCTATATCTACAACAGGGCTACGCTACAACCATCCTCTATATCTACAACAGGGCTACGCTACAACCATCCTCTATATCTACAACAGGGCTACGCTACAACCATCCTCTATATCTACAACAGGGCTACGCTACAACCATCCTCTATATCTACAACAGGGCTACGCCACAACCATCCTCTACGGAATCGAGCTCCAATGTAATACAGTGTAATTTGAGTCATGATAAGAGTAAATCCATTCTGTAAATCCATTAACGTGTTGTTGGTGACCCGCTCTTTGGTGGTATACACATCGTACAGTGTAGTGTTTTCAATTCCTACATTAAACAACATATTCAAGCATAAACAGTCAGTCGAACGTCGCTTTAAAACCACGCCTCAGTTCAACAATAGTTTGTGCTGCCGTTTTTAAGACAGTACTTACGGGTCTTAATCAGATCTCCTGTCTCCTCCTCTTTCAATGTGACAGTCACCTCTTCCTCCTCCTCTTTCACTCCAAAAACCCGCATCCTCCTCTTTCTCTTCCTCTTCTTTTACTGCTAACATCTCCTCCTCTTTCACTCTGAACGAGTCTTCCTCTTCTTTTCACTGAAACACTGCCAGCCTTCATTTGTTTTTCTATTGTAACAGCCTCTTTCTTTCCTCTTTCACCAGACCCTCTT
This sequence comes from Oncorhynchus tshawytscha, assembly GCF_018296145.1. Classification (NCBI taxonomy): domain Eukaryota; kingdom Metazoa; phylum Chordata; class Actinopteri; order Salmoniformes; family Salmonidae; genus Oncorhynchus; species Oncorhynchus tshawytscha. The sequence goes on along the minus strand of NC_056459.1, from coordinate 2,461,400 downwards.
TCTCCGTCCAGCAGACCTCTCTTCTTTATCAGGGGAGAGCAGCTCAATGAACACATGGTCAGAGATGTTAGCTAGCTAGCGTTCGTTAGCCTATTGATAAGTTCATTTATCAAGCCAGCTACCTAACAACGCGTATATATGAAATTAAATGGGGAAACTAGCTAGCAATAAGACATACGTATTTTTTAAAACACAGGTGCA